>NC_057389.1:98366496-98561098 GCF_019320065.1 Cervus canadensis
CTTCCACATGCATGCACTCTTACTCTTTCTCTTTCTCTCTCTTTCTCTCTCTGTGTCTCTCTCTCTCCCCCAGGTGCATGCGCTCTTTCTCTTTCTCTCTCTTTCCCACGCGGTGGTGCGCTCCTCCACTCTCTTCTCTTCATGTCTTTGGGTTGGCATGCCCTCATGATTCGAGGATGGATTCTCCTACTATCTTCTAAATAAAATAGAGCTGTAACCCTGATTTGTCTGAGTTATAACACGGTCTGTTCAAGACCCGAGAGCTGTGACGCGCCGAGGGCTTTAATGTCCGTCACTCCAAATCTTTGTTGTGAGGAGACAGAACCGAGGAGCATACACTCACCTGGCGTCTATGGTGCCGTGACTCAGGTTTAACCTGGCTGAAACCACCTCGGCGCGGCCCCCGCAAGGAGGAGACCACACACAGCAGGAGCCCAACTCAGCGAAAGCTCCCACGGTAGAAGTGGAACATGAAGAAAACTCAGTGCAAGAGGCCCAGTGCAAGAAAACCCAGTGCAAGAGGCCCATCATGCTGGAGACCAGGACAGCAAAAAACGAACTCAGCAGAAACCTCATGAGGCTCAACCTCGGGTTCCAGAAGACCTCCGGTTAAGGTAGGAGGTCCTTGCTCCTATGGCTGGAGGGATATGCCTAACAAAATCTTAATTCCTTTACAATCTCTCGTTTCTTGTTTCCTTGAACTCCCTGCGAACAGATGGGTGGCAGTGGGCGCAATTGAGGGACTCTGGAGAAGCTTCTCTTTGGTATGTCCCAAAGGCACTATCTGCTGGGCCCCAGTAGCTGTTACCCAAGCCGGTGGGGGTTCTTTTGTCCTTACTCTTCTCTGTGCCAAGAATCAGGCCAATGAAAACTGTGAACACAGGTCAGGAATTTAGCAGGTTTTCCAGCAGGCTATGAAGGGGATCCCTTGGCAAGTTTTACCCACTGCTTTTTCCTCCTGTCCTTTAGCTCTCTCCTAGGACTCAAGCCCAGCCAAAACTAATGGAGCCCAGGCTCTGACGTCTCATTGCAAAAATTCATTGAGTGACAAAGAGATAAGTAAGAGGTGGATTTGTTAAGATTCAGAGAGAAGCCACTCTTCAGGGTGTGGGCCATTGCTGAGGGCAAGGGCTCGGGCCATGGAATGTGGCCTGGCTAGGTTTTGGGGTGAATTTATATGCTAATGAGTGGGAGGATCATCCCAATCATTGGGGAACCATCCACTCCTCCCTCTTTTGACAGTGCCTTAGAGCTGTTCTGCCACCTCTGGGTGTGTCTGTTGGCTTATAGATTGGGGATTAAGGTTTACTTGAATTTGACTTGTCATCTTGGACCTAATTGATTTTAATCGGTTTATGTTATGCCCTTGTGCTTTGTCATTCTTTCAAAGGTTGTGCTCTGCCTCCTTCCCTCCTGTTTCATGCTCCTTTCCTCAGCCCCATCCGGGCCCACAATGTTGCCTCTACAGTCTTCTGGAGGGACAACCAGAAAATAGCTGGCTTTAGGAGGGAAATACTGTATACAGCACTGGTCATGCTGGAGATCTTGGTGACACCCAAGTCCAGTCCGGGGGTCCCAGGAGGTCAACCTGTCTTGACCTGCCTATGGATCTGGTCCTCAAAAGGTTGTCACGCCTCAACCTGCTCGGGGATCCACCAGTCCCAGGGGTCCCAGGAGGTTGTCACGCCTCGACCTGCCCAGGGACCCAATTCTCAGGAGGCCGTCATGCCTCAACTTGCCCGGGGATTCTATCTCTAGGAGGCTGTCACACCTCAGCCTGCCTGGGGATCTGCACCCTGACCCGGGGACGCCTGGCTCTCAAGTTGCAACAGTTCTGGGTAGGATAAGCTTCAGAAAGACTCACCTCTAAGGAAGTCCACCCATGAAAATTGAAGGAGGCCTATTAGTTTTCTTCTTTTTCTTTGCCTCCCTGTCATGACTGTCTTTCAGATGGGAAATAACCAATCCACTTCCTGGCAGATGCCCTTGAGATGCATCCTTGATAACTGGAAGCTGTTTGATCCTCTAACTCTGAGGAGGAGTCGCTTAAAATTCTTTTGTGCCACTGCGTGGCCACAATATCCACTGGGGGACAAGGAACACTGGCCTGAGGATGGGAGTTTAAATTACAGTACCATCCTGCAACTAGAATTATTCTGCAAAAGACAAGGGAAATGGACAGAGATCCCTTATGTCCAAATTTTCTTTTGACTAAGAGATATGAAGGAACTATGTCTTAAGTATGGGATTGTTGTACGCCCTAAAAGTGAGTCTACTAGGCAGATGGTGTTAGGCACAGGCAACCAAGAGGAGGAACCCCCCCCCCCCATAAAGGCTCAACTCCCATGCCCCCGAAGAGACTGGAGCCTCCCACAACTCCCGAGTTGTCTGGTATCCAAACGTGCCCCTATGTCCGGGAGCACCCCCTCTACAAAAGCCAGCTTGAGTTGGCTGGAGGAGAATTCGGACCAAGCCAGGTCCATAAGCCCTTCTCCCTCTTAGAACTAAGACAGATCAAACAAGAGCTATACAGATGACCCAGGCAAATATATAGATACATTCCAACATATTACCTTGGTCTTTGACTTGACGTGGAAGGACATCATGGTCACATTTAGTCAAACTTTATCTGACCCTGAACATACTAGGGTCTTAAAGGAAGCCTGAAGGTATGCAACGGGGCTTCACATGTCAAGTGATAGATACCCAGTAGGGGAAACTGCAGTCCCCTCTTCCAATTCTAATTGGAATTATAATGACCCTGAGCACATCTGGAAAAGAGATGATTTTCTAATCTGTGTGAAGACAGGACTGAAAGCAGCCCAACAAGAAGTAATCAGCTATGCCTGGGTCTCAACAATAACTCAGGAGCCCGACGAGAACCCCATTGCCTTTCTAGAAAGGCTAAAAGAGGCCCTCCAAAAGTTTACCAATCTGGACTTAGACTCTTAGGAGGGACAGGTGATTTTAAAGGACAAATTCCTGTCCCAATGTGCATCAGATATCAGAATTAAGTTACAACAGCTACAGCAGCAGGACCCTGCTACCTCTTTAGATGAGATGATCCAGACAGCCACCGATACCTTTTATAACAGAGAACAGGAGAAGGAGGCCAAGGCCAAGGAGAGGGAGAGAAGGAAAGAGACAAGGCATGCCCAGATGCTGGCCGCCCTCCAGGGAAGTCCTATGGCACACCCCGAGACCTTGAATGACAAGGCACAAGGCAAATGCCTAATCTGTAGACAGGAGGGGCATTGGGCCAAAGAGTGTCCTAACCATAGCAAGTCTCCTAAAATGGCTTGCCACAAATGCCATCAACTGGGACATTGGGCGGCACTCCGCCCTGGGGACCCAAGAGCCTCAAGGTCAAGCGCCAAGCCTTCCCTCATGATGGTTCAACAGGACTGAAGTGGCCCGCTCCAGCCAGCCTGTCTGTCACAGATAACCATCATGGGGCTGGAGCCAAGGGTGCAACTGGATGTGGCAGTTAGGCCTGAGAATTTCTTGGTTGACACAGGGGCTACCTACTCTGTCTTGATCTCCTACTCCGGGGCCTTCTCCTCTTAAACCTGTACCATTTTGGGTGCTACAGAAAAAACAACTACTAAGAGATTCACCCAAGCATTTCTTTGTTTCTGGGATGGACAAATATTTTCCCACCAGTTTCTGGTGGTCCCTGAGTGTCCTACTTCCTTATTGGGAAGAGAAATACTCACTAAACTGGGGACCACCCGTGTAATGGGAAGCTTTTCAGCCACTAGAGCCCCACAGCTCCTGGTTACTACTGAAGAACCCATTACACCTTCTCCAATAGGAAGGGATCAAAAACTATGGGAGGACAAAATTAATCCCCAGGGAATTCCTGGACGAGCCCACCAAGCTGAACCGGTCATCATTGTCCTTCGAGATCCCACTCGGTTTCCTAACCGGAAACAATATCCTCTCAAAAGAGAGGGTCGGGAGGGACTACAGCCTTTAATAAATAAATTTCTTGCTTGTGGGCTATTGGTCCCCACCAGTTTGCCATGTAACATCCCAATCCTCTCAGTAAAGAAAAAGGACGGAACCTGGCGAGTGGTTCAACATCTCTGGATCATAAATGAAACTCTAGTCCCCCTCCATCTCACAGTGCCCAATCCCTATGTAATCTTGGGAGAAATCCCACCCAGTGCCAAGTGGTTTACAGTCTTGGATCTCAAAGATGCATTTTTTTTTTGCATACCACTGGCTAAAGAAGCCCAATATCTTTTTGCCTTTGAGTGGGAGGCCCCAGGAGAAAAACACCAACAGATGACTTGGACAGTATTACCTCAGGGGTTCAGAGATAGCCCCCACCTGTTTGGACAGGCCCTTAGCCAGGATCTCCTAGATCCAGACCTGGGACCTAATGGGAAAATATTACAATACATAGATGACCTACTAATCTGCTCTGGAGATGAGGAAAATGCCCAACAACATGCAATTCAGGTTCTAAACTTTTTGGCAGAAAGGAGATATAAAGTCTTCCGTGCTAAGGTACAAATGGTTGAGACAAAAATCACTTACCTGGGAGTTCAGATGACACATGGGTCCAAGAGGCTGTCCTCTGATCGGGTACAAGGAATCCTCCAGTTGCCCTCCCCCACGACTCGAAAACAATTGCGAGCTTTCCTGAGGCTAACAGGGTATTGTAGAATCTGGATACCCAACTATGGTCTAATTGCCCAGCCCTTACATGAAAGCTTAAAGGGACGAGATGATCCAATCCCAGTGATGTGGGGAGCTCCTCAAAAGAAGGCAGAGGCTACACTAAAACAGGCCTTAACTCAGGCACCTGTCTTGAGGTTGCCAGACCCAGAAAAAGCATTCCAACTTTGTGTCCATGAAAGAGAGGGAATAGCCTTGGGAGTGTTAACTCAAAGGTTAGGATCTGAGCCCCAGCCTGGAGCTTACTTATCCAAAAGACTCGATCCAACCACCCAAGGCTGGCCCCCTGCCTTTGAAATCTTGCAGCTATTGCAATTATGATAGAAGATGCTTTAAAACTCTCCTTTGGGGGCAAATTAACTATTTTTACCAGCCACCAAGTAAAATAACTCCTAAATGGGAAAGGCCATTTATGGATATCTGATTAAAGAATCCTCAGATATCAAGTAATGCTGATGGAAAATCCAGGCCTCACTTTATCCCCTTGTGAGGTTCTTAACCCAGCCACCCTCCTGCCCACCCCCGAGGGCTCTCTCCCCTTTCACTCTTGCCTAGAAACCTTGGACCACTGGACAAAACCCTGAGACGAATTGTCAGAAGATCCTCTGGCCAATCCTAAGGAAATCTGGTACACTGATGGAAGCAGCTTTGTCTTAGATGGAAAAAGAAGAGCCGGGTATGCAGTAGTCTCCAATTTTGAGATCTGGTGGCTAAGCCTCTGCCACCAGCCCAATTAGCTGAGCTCATAGCCCTGACTCGAGATTTAGAGCTGGGAAAAGGAAAAAGAATAGCCATTTACACTGACTCCAAGTATGCCTTTCTGGTGCTACATGCACATGTGGCTATTTGGAAAGAAAGGGGCCACTTGACCACCCGAGGGTCCCCAATCGAATATGGTGATCAAATTCTTAGACTCTTGGAGGCAGTCCATCTGCCAACTGAGATTTCAGTCTCCCACAGTAAAGGACACCAGAAAGGGAGCACAGAAGTGGCATGAGGGAGCCAAGCAGCAGATCAGGCAGCGAAGAGAGCAGCATTACAGAACCATGACCTAATAGGGGTTGCCACCTTAGTTCCACAGACTAATTTGCCAGAAACTCCTTCATATACTGAAAGTGAGACTCTTAAAGCTAAAAGTGAGGGCTTTCAAGAAGATCATACGGGGTGTGCAAAAGGAGCGACTACTTTTTCTGCCTGGGAACCTCCAATGCAAGTTGGTTAACTCCTTACATGCCACTACTCATTTAGGGGAAAAGGCCTTCCAAAGATTACTAGAAAGGTCCTTCAAAGGAACAGGCCTACAAACAACTATAAGGCAAGTGGTCTCCTCTTGTCCCACTTGCCAATTAAACAACCCCCAAGGAGCTTGAAGACCCCAGCTGGCCTAGCCTGTCCAATGATGTGGGACCTATCCAGGAGAGGCCTGGCAGATGGACTTCACCCAGATGCCAGTTTCTCAAGGTATAAGTACCTATTAATCATGATAGGTATTGAAAACTTTCCCACCTGACTGAGAAGGCTGAGGAGGTGGTAAAAATAACTACTCCATGAAATCATTCCAAGATTTGATCTGCCCAGGTCATTACAAAGTGACAATGGGACATCATTTACTTCTAAGGTCACCCAAGGGGTCTCTAAAGCATTGGGCATTACTTATTATCTCCATTGTGCCTGAAGGCCTCAGTCTTCAGGAAAAGTAGAAAGAGCCAACCAATTCTTAAAATCAGCAGTAAAAAAGATTAAAAAAGATAAAAAAATAACCCAGAAGACCTCCCTGGGATGGAAGGAGACTTTATCAATAACCCTCCTCTGCACCCATATTGCTTGCCCCTAAGGAACAGGTTGGTCTTAGTCCTTATGAGATGCTATATGGGAGACCTTTTGTTTATGTCAATGACCTCTTCCTAGATCCAGAGATTCAGACCCTCCAGTCTTATACCATGGCCATTGGGCAATTCCATCAGGATATATGCTTGTGGGGTATGAACCAGGACCCAAAAGACTCTAAGGAGTCACCACTATATCCTCCAGGGACACAAGTCCTAATTAAAGTCTGGAAAGATGGGTCCCCAAAGACTCAACTCCAGCCCACATGGAAGGGCCCCTACCCTGTAATACTTTCTACCCCCACATCAGTCAAGGTACCAGGACATGACTCCTGGATTCACTCATGAGTCAAGCCATGGAAGAAAACAGAAGAGGACACTCAATACACCTGTGAGCCCCTAGGAGATCTCAGATACCTATTCAGAACTACAAATGAGTGCCATTCTAATGAGCACCCCCAAAATCTGGTTTCTGGGGACAAGATTTCTCAGGATAGCTCTAAAGAGCCAACACAGCTTGGTAGAGTTTGTACTCCAAAACAGGCAGGAGATAAATCTTCTGATCCCTGAACAAGGAGGGACTTGAGCCATCCTGGCGATGGGAATTTGGAGTTGGCTAATGCCCCTACTAGTCCTTGTTACACCATACTGATGCTGCTTATGATTGTTCCATGCATTATCAATTGTCTAAACTGTTTTGTCTCTGCTCAGGTCAACAAGCTACAACATGCGTGCCAGTTCAACAAAGATACAAAACTACAGCCGATCATGGAAAATATCACTCACCCTTAGACGGACACTGCTATGAGGACTCTGAGGCCTGAGACTAACAAGAGTGGGAGACCTCGCCATCCCAGTTCAGCAGGAAGTAGCCAGAAAGACCTTGACGCCCCTATTCCCAAAGAACTGGGCCTCCCATCTCTTGAGGGGGGAATGTTAGGTAGTTAGAGTAGGGAAACGGAGTCCAAAATGGTGGTGGCTAAAAGACAAGGAAGGGAAAAGCCCGCAAAAATAGAACAAAGAAAGGTCAAAGGAAGGTCGGAGGACCAGAGTGAAGACTTCAGGTAGAACAAACAGCACTCCTGGCTAAACCCAATTTGCATAGGGCAGGCCCAGGGGGAGGAAAAACATAAAAGGTGAAGCCAAAGCGCTTTCTCTCTCTCTCTCTCTCTCCCATGTGCGTGCGCTCTCTCTCTCTCTCTCTTTCTTTCTCTCTCTCTCTCCCTCTCTCTTGCTCTCTCCCCTGTGCGCCGGAGCGCTCCTCCACTGTTCTCTTTGCGTCTTTGATTTGGCATGCCCTCACGCTTTGAGGATGGATTCTCCTGCTATCTTCTAAATAAAATAGAGCTGTAACACTGATTTGTCTAAGAGCTATAACACGGTTTGTCCAAGACCCAAGAGCTGTGACGCGCTGAGGGCTTTATTGTCCGCCACTCCAAATCTTTGTTGTGACGAGACAGAACCGAGGAGCATACACTCGCCTGACAAAACCATTCAACATCACAGGAATCCAAGTCTATGCCCAAACCACTAATGCTGAAAAACTTGAAGTTGCATAATTCTATGAAGACCTATTTCAAATCCTAAAAGATGATGCTGTGAAAGTGCCACACTCAATATGCCAACAACTTTGGAAAACTCCACAGTGGCCACAGAGCTGGGAAAGGTCAATTTTCATTCCAGTCCCAAAGAAGGGCAATGCCAAAGAATGTTCGATCTACTGCACTATCTCAATCATCTCACACACTAGCAAAGTAGTGCTCAAAATTCTCCAAGCCATGCTTCAGCAATATGTGAACCGTGAACTTCCAGATGTTCAAGCTGGATTCAGAAAAGGCAGAGGAACCAGACATCAAATTGTGAACATCCGTTGGATCATCAAAAAAGCAAGAGAGTTCCAGAAAAACATCTACTTTTGCTTTATTGACTATGCCAAATCCTTTGACTCTGTGGATCACAACAAACTGTGGAAAATTCTTCAAGAGATGGGAATACCAGACCACCTGACCTGCCTCCTGAGAAACCAGTATGCAGGTCAAGAAGCAACAGTTAGAACTGGACATGGAACAGCAGATTGGTTCCAAATGGGGAAAGGAGTATGTCAAGTTTGCATATTGTCACCCAACTTATTTAATTTATATTCAGAGTACATCATGCGAAATACCAGGCTCGATGAAGCATAAGCTGGAATCAAGATTCCCGGAGAAGTATCAATAACCTCAGATACACATGAAAGGTTGTTGTTGACCCATGAAAAGACACCAGGATTCTTGACCTCCAGAGGAGAAGAATTCAATCTGGGGCCAGAGACGAGGCTGGATCGCTCAGAGCTTTTGTGTAATAAAGTTTTATTAAAGTATAAAGGAGGTAGAGAAAGCTTCTGACATAGGCATCAGAAGGGGGCAGAAAGAGTACCCCTCCTGCTAGTCTTCAGCTGGATGTTATATAGTCACTAGCAGTCTGTTAATGAAAAGAAAGGAATGTCTTAAAACTCAGAATGCCACCAGGCCCCTCATCCATAAGATGTATTTGGGGATAATCTCGGCACCAGACGATTCATCCCGGGCAATAAAACGATTGACTTGAATCTTGTAGAAGGGCAGATTACCATACAAATAGTTTTATTTACATAGATTAGGGGAACAATATCTGAGTATAACATACTGATTTGTCAAGTAGGTTCTGAGCCATTAGCCGAAACTGACTTGAAGACAGAGTCTGGGGTAAATGCATAGCACATTAACATAGCTTAAGACAAACATTTCCATAAGAAAAATGCATCGGTTAACTCAAGGTTTGAGAACAGTTAACTTCAGGTGAAACCAGGTGTCATTATGGCAACACAGTATTTTAAGAGAAACCTCCTTTTAAATTTGTATAGAGAAGGAAAAAATATCGCTAGTTTGTTTCTTCCTGCTGCTTAAGAGAGATAAAAAGGTCTGACACTTGCAGCCTATTTCCTCCATTTGGAGGCCCCTGGCCTTCCTGCCTGTTACCCTCTCACACAGATGACACCACCCTTATGGTGGAAAGCAAAGAAGAACTAAATAGCCTCTTGATGAAAATGAAAGAGAAGAGTGAAAAAGTTGGCTTAAAACTTAACATTCAGAAAACTAAGACCATGGCATCTGGTCCCAACACTTCATGGCAAATAGATGGGGAAACAATGGAAACAGTGACAGACCTTATTTTTGAGGGCTCCAAAATCACTGCAGATGGTGACTGCAGCCATGGAATTAAAAGATGCTTGCTCCTTGGAAGAAAAGCTGTGACCAACCTAGGCAGCATATTAAAAATCAGAGATATTACTTTGCTGACAAGATCCATCTAGTCAAAGCTATGGCTTTTCCAATAGTCATATAAGGATGTGAAAATTGGACTGTAAAGAAAGCTGAGTGCCAAAGAATTGATGCTTTTGAACTGTGGTGTTGGAGAAGACTCTTGAGTCCCTTGGACTGCAAGGAGATCAACCAGTCAACCCTAAAGGAAATCAGTCCTGAATATTCATTGGAAGGACTGATGCTGAAGTTGAAACTCCAATCCTTTGGCCACCTGATGCAAAGAACTGACTTATTGGAAAAGACCTTGATCCTGGACAAGATTGGAGGTGGAAGGAGAAAGGGATGACAGAGGATGAGATGGTTGGATGGCATCACTGACACGATGGACATGCATTTGAGTAAACTCTGGGAGTTGGTGACGGACAGGAAAGCCTGGCATGCTGCAGTCCATGGGGTTGCAAAGAGTCAAACACTACTGAGTGACTGAACTGATGAAGACCTACAATGCCTTCTAGAACTAACACCAAAAAAGGTCCTTTTCATCATAGGGGACTGGAATGAAAAAGTAGGAAGTTAAGACATACCTGGAATAACAGGCGAGTTTGGCCTTGGAGTACAAAATGAAGCAGGGCAAAGCTAACAGTTTTGCCAAGAGAACGCACTGATCATAGCAAACAGTCTCATCCAACAACACAAGAGACGACTCTACACGTGGATATCACCAGATGGTCAGTATTGAAATCAGATTGATTAAATTCTTTGCAGCCAAATATGGAGAAGCTCTATATAGTCAGCAAAAACAAGACCTGGAGCTGACTATGGCTCAGATCTTGATATCCTTATTGCAAAAGTCAGGCTCAAATTGAAGAAAGTAGGGAAAACCACTAGACCATTCAGGTATGACCTAAATTAAATCCCTTATAGTTATACAGTGGAGGTGATGAATAAATTGAAGGGATTAGATTTGATAGACAGTGTGCCTGAAGAACTATGGACAGTGGTTCATAGCATTTTACAGGAGTTAGTGACCAAAATCATCTTCAAGAAAAGGAAATGCAAGATGGAAAAGTGGTCGTCTGAGGAGGCCTTACAAATAGCTGAGAAAAGAAGAGAAGTGAAGGGCAAAGGAGAAAGGGAAAGATATAACCAACTGAATGCAGAGAATAGCAAAGATTTTTTAAAAAACTCTCTTAAGTGAACAATGCAAAGAAATAAAGGAACACAATAGAATGGAAAAGACTAGCAATCTTTTTAAGATAATTGGAGATACCAAGGGAATATTTCATGCAATGATAAGCACAATAAAGGACAAAAACTGCAAGGACATAACAGAGCAGAAGAGATTAAGAAAAGGTGGTGAGAATACGCAGATGAACTGTATAAAAAAAAGCTCTTAATGACGTAGATAACCATGATGGTGTGGTCACTCACCTAGAGCCAAACATCCTGGGCTGTGAAGTCAAGTGGGCCTTAGAAAGCACTACTACAATCAAAACTAGTGGAGGTGATGGAGTTCCTGCTGAGTTATTTCATATCCTAAAAGATGATGCTGTGAAAGTGCTACACTCAACATGCCAGCAGACTTGGAAAACTCAGCAGTGGCCACAGGACTGAAGAAGGTCAGTTTTCATTCCAATCTCAAAGAAGGGCAATGCCAAACAATGTTGAACTTACCATACAATTGCACCCGTTTCACACACTAGCAAGATTATTTTCAAAATCTTTCAAGCTAGGTTTCAGCAGTATGTGAACCAAGAACTTCCAAATGTACAAGCTGGATTTAGAAAAGACAAAATTTAGAAATTGCCAATATCCTCTGGATCATGGAAGAAGCAAGGGAATTAAAAAAAAAAATATATATATATATATATGCTATTGCTTCACTAACTACACTAAAGCCTTTGGCTGTGGATCATAACAAACTATGGAATATTCTTAATGAGTTGTGAATACCAGCCTCTTGAGAGTTGCTTGCACAGCAAGGAGCTCAAACCAGTCAATCCAAAAGGAAATCAACCCTGAATATTCATTGGAAGGACTGATGCTGAAGTTTAAGATCCAATATTTTGGCCACCTGATGTGACGAGCCAACTCATTGGGAAAGACCCTGATGCCGGGAAACACTGAAGGTAAGAGGAGAAATGGATGACAGAGGATGAGGCAGTTGGATGTCATCACTGATTCAATGGACATGAGTTTGAACAAACTCTGGGAGACAGTGAAAGACAGGGAAGCCTGGAATGCTGCAGCTCATGGGGTCTCAGACAAACGGACATGACTTAGCAACTGAAAAATAACAACAACAATCCTTCTTCAGTGCTTTTTATTTCTTTATGTAGATCTGAGTTTTTGCCTTGTGTTATTTTCCTTCTCTCTAAAGAAGTTCTTTTAATATTCCTTGAAAGACAAGTGTCCTGGCAGCAACTTTCCTTAATTCTGTTTGTCTGATTAAGCCTTTGTTTCTCTTTCACTTCTAAAATATATATATGCATTATGTATATAATACGTACTATTTATATATATATATATATGTATAGAAAACTTTTCTAGTGCACTTGAGAAAGAACATTTAAAAAAAGAGAGATGGAGAAACTGGAAAACATAAACTAAGTGAAATGGGAGCACTGAATATGAAATAGAAAAAGTGAAACAAACTAGATAAAAGTGAAAAATAATCATATAGTCCAGTTGTTTTTAAACATGGCTGCTCATTAGAAACATATCTGGAGGTTTGGAGTGAAAAGCAATACCTGGGCATTTATATTTTCCAAAAGCTTCCAAGATAATTCTGAGATGCATCCTGGATCTTAAAAACTGATTACAGGTTTTTCTATTAAATGGTAATTTTTGTGATATGGAATTATATTATGTTTCTATTGACCAATCATGATACAGTGGTATTAACTGAGTAATCGTTACATAATCACAACAGTAAAAGATGTTTATCAGTTTGCACAATCAACTGTTGTTCAGTTGTTCAGTCATGTCTGATGCTAGCCACCCAGTGGACTGCAGCATGCCAGGCTTCCCTGTCCTTCACCATCTCCTGGAGCTTGCTCAAACTCATGTCCATTGAGTCAGTGATGCCATCCAGCCATCTCATCCTCTGTCTTCTCTTTCTCCTCCTGCTGTCAATCTTTCCCAGCATCAGGGGCTTTTCTAATGAGTTGGTTCTTCGCATCAGGTGGTCAAAGTACTGGAACTTCAGTTTCAGTCCTTCCAATGAATATTCAGGGTTGATTTCCTTTAAGATTGACTGGTTTGATCTCCTTGCAGCCCAAGAAACTCTCAAGAGTCTTCTTCAACACCACAATTCAAAAGCATCAATCTTCAGTGCTCAGCTTTCTTTATGTTCCAACTCTCACATCCATACATAACTACTTGGAAAAACCATAGCTTTGACTTTGTCAGCAAAGTAATGTCTCTACTTTTTAATTTGCTATCTAGGTTGGTCAGAGTTTTTCTTCCAAGGAGCAAGCATATTTTAATTTCATGGCTGCAGTCACCATCTGCAGTGATTTTGGAGCCCAAGAAAATAAAATCTGTCACTGTTTCCATTGTTTCTCCATCTATTCACCAGGACGTGATGGGACCAGATGCCATGATCTTCATTTTGAATATTGAGTTTTGAGCCAGCTTTTTCACTCTCCTCTTTCACTTTCATTAAGAGGCTCTTTAGTTCTCCTTTGCTTTCTGCCATAAGGGTGGTATCATCTGCATATCTGAGGTTATTGATATTTCTCCTGGCAATCTTGGTTCCAGTCATGCTTCATCCACCCTGTCATTTTGCATGATATACTCTGCATAGAAGTTAAATTAGCAGAGTGACAATATACATCCTTTTCATTATAGGGGACTGGAATGCAAAAGTAGGAAGTCAAGAAACACCTGGAGTAACAGGCAAATTTGGCCTTGGAGTACCAAATGAAGCAGGGCAAAGGCTAATAGAGTTCAGCCAAGAGAACACACTGGTCTTAGCAAACACCCTCTTCCAACAACACAAGAGAAGACTCTACACATGGACATCACCACATGGTTGACACTGAAATCAGATTGATTATATTCTTTGCAGCCAAAGATGGAGAAGCTCTATACAGTCAGCCAAAACAAGACCGCGAGCTGACTGTGGCTCAGATCGTGGACTCCTTATTGCCAAATTCAGACTGAAATTGAAGAAAGTGGGGAAAACCACTAGACCATTCAGGTATGACCTAAATCAAATCTCTTATGATTATACAGTGGAAGTGAGAAATAGATTTAAGGGACTAGATCTGATAGACAGAGTGCCTGATGGATGTTCATGACACTGTACAGGAGACAGGAATCAAGACCATCCCCAAGAAAAAGAAATGCAAAAAAAGCAAAATGGCTGCCTGAGGAGGCCTTATGAATAGCTGTGAAAAGAAGGGAAGCGAAAAGCAAAGGAGAAAAGGAAAGATATACCCATTGGAATGCAGAGTTCCAAAGAATAGCAAGGAGAAATAAGAAAGCCTTCCTCAGTGATCAGTGCAAAGAAATAGAGGAAAACAATAGAATGGGAAAGACTAGAGATCCAGAGAACCAGATATCAAATTGCCAACATCTTCTGGATCATTGAAAAAGCAAGAGAGTTCCAGAAAAACATCTATTTCTGCTTTATAGACAATGCCAAAGCCTTTGACTGTGTGGATCACAATAAACTGTGGGAAATTCTGAAAGAGATGGGAATACCAGACCACCTGACCTGCCTCTTTAGAAACCTGTATGCAGGTCAGGAAGCAACAGTTAGAACTGGACATGGAACAACAGACTGGTTCCAAATAGGAAAAGGAGTACGTCAAGGCTGTATATTGTCCCCCTGCTTATTTAACTTATATGCAGGGTATATCATGAGAAATGCTGGGCTGGAAGATTCACAAGCTGGAATCAAGATTCCTGGGAGAAATATCAATAACTTCAGATACGCAGATGACACCACCCTTATGGCAGAAAGTGAAGAACTAAAGAGCCTCTTGATGAAACTGAAAGAGGAGAGTGAAAAAGCTGGCTTAAAGCTCAACATTCAGAAAACTAAGATCATGGCATCCGGTCCCATCACTTCATGGCAAATAGATGGGGAAACAGTGGAAATAGTGGCTGACTCTATTTTTCTGGGCTCCAATATCACTGCAGAGGGTGACTGCAGCCATGAAATTAAAAGACACTTACCCCTTGGAAGGAAAGTTGTGACCAACCTAGACAGCATATTAAAAAGCAGAGACATTACTTTGTCAACAAAGGTCTGTCTAGTCAAGGCTATGGTTGTTCCAGTAGTCACTTATGGATGTGAGAGTTGGACTATAAAAAAAAGCTAAGTGCAGAAGAATTGATGCTTTTGAACTGTGGTGTTGGAGAAGACTCTTGAGAGTCCCTTGGACTGCAAGAAGATCCAACCAGTCCATCCTAAAGGAGATCAGTCCTGAATGTTCATTGGAAGGACTGATGTTCAAGCTGAAACTCCAATCCTTTGGCCACCTGATGCGAAGAGCTGACTCATTTGAAAAGACCCTGATGCTAGGAAAGATTAAGCGTAGGAGGAGAAGGGGACGACAGAGGATGAGATGGTTGAATGGCATCACTGACTCAATGGATCAATGGACATGGGTTTGGGTGGACTCCGGGAGTTGGTGATGGACAGAGAGGCCTGACATGCTGCAGTTCACGTGGTCGCAAGGAGTCGGACAGGACTGAGCGACTGAACTGAACTGAATATACATCCTCGACATACTCCTCTCCCAATTTGGAACCAGCTCATTGTTCCATGTTCAGTTCTAACTGTTGCTTCTTGACTTGTATACAGGTTTTTCAGGAGACAAGTAAGGTGGTCTTGTACCTATCTCTTGAAGAATTTTCAACAATTTTTTGTGATCCACACAGTCAAAGGCTTTAGCATAGTCAATGAGGCAGAAGTAGATGTTTTTTTTGAAAATCTCTTGCTTTTTCTATGTTCCAGCAGATGTTGGCAATTTGATATCTGGATCCTCTGCCTTTTCTAAATCCAGGGTGAACATCTGGAAGTTCTTGGTTTACTTACTGTTGAAGCCTCACTTGGAGAATTTTGAGCATTACTTTGCTAACATGTGAAATGAGTGCAATTGTGTGGTAGTTTGAGCATTCTTTGGTATTGCCTTTTTTCGGGACTAGAATGAAAACTGACCTTTTCCAATCCTATGGTCACTGCTGAGTTTTTTAAATTTGCTGGCATATTGAGTGCAGCACTTCCACAGCATCATCTTTTAGGATTTGAAATATCTCGGCTGGAATTCCATCACCTCCACTAGCTTTGCTCCTAGTGATGCTTCTTAAGGGTTACTTGACTTCACACTCCAAGATGTCTGGCTCTAGGTGAGTGATCACATCATCGTGGTTATCTAGGTTATTAAGATCTTTTTTCATAGTTTTTCCATGTTTTCTTGCCACCTCTTCTTAATTTCTTCTGCTTCTCTTAAGTCCATACCATTGTTGTCCTTTATTGTGCCTGTCTTTGCATGAAATGTTCTCTTGGTATCTCTAATTTTCATGAAGAGATCTCTGGTCTTTACTATTCTATTGTTTCCCTCTATATCACAATCAATAGCCAAATGAAAAATAAAATATAATAACAACGGCAAGTCATAATGGGAACATGATTAACCTAACAATATAAAATAATGACATATAATTTGGGGGGTCAAGCAGAGTGATGTGGAAAGTGGACGTGCCCACATGCACTTGTTTTCTTCTCTCCAGCCAGTATATGTCTTTTGTTGATGTATTTAATCTACTTAGATTTAAAGTGATTATCAATATATATGATCCTATTACCGTTTTCTTAGTTGTTTTGTCCTCATAGTGGTGAGTATCCTCACCTGTCATGCAGGAGACCGGGGTTCGAGTCCCTGATGGGAAGGCAACACACCCTTTTGAACTTCCCTGGTGGCTCAGACAGTAAAGCGTCTTTCTATAATGCTGAAGACCCAGGTTCAATCCCCAGGTTGGGAAGATCCCCTGGAGAAGGAAATGGCAACCCACTCCAGTACTTTTGCCTGGAAAATCCCATGGACAGAGGAGCCTGGTAGGCTATAGTCCATGGGGTCGCAAAGAGTTGGACACGACTGAGTGACTTCACACTGCAGTGATAAACAAACCAAACCAAAAACCTAGTTGTTTTGGGTTTATTTCCTGTAGGTCTTTTCCTTCTTTTGTGTTTCTTGCCTAGATATGTTCGTTTTTTAATCGTTGTAAAGCTGGTTTGTGAAGGTATTAATCAGTCAGCCGTGTCCTACTCTTTGTGACCCCCTGGACTGTAGCCCACCAGGCTCTGCTGTCCATGGAACTCTGCAGGCAGAAATAGTGGAGTGGGTTGCCCTACCCTGGAGAATGGAATTCCCATCTGCAGGAAATTTTCCCAACCCAGGGATTGAATCCAGTTCTCCTGCATTGCAGGAAAATTACAGTCTGAGCCTGTAAAACTACAGGGAGGCCTGTAAAGCTGATTTCTTGGTGCTGAATTCTCTTAATTTTTGCTTGTCTGAATAGCTTTTAATTTGTCCATCAAATATGAATAGTCTACTTGCTGGATAGAGCATTCTTGGTTGTAGGTTCTTCCCTTTCATCACTTTAAATATATCTTGCCATTCCCTTCTGGCTTGTAGAGTTTCTGTTGAGAAACCAGTTGATAACCTGATGGGAGTTTCCTTGTGTTATTTGTTGTTTTTCCTTTGTGGCTCTTAATATTTTATCTTTGGGTTTAATTGTTGTCAGTTTGATTACTATGCGTCTTGGTGTGTTCCTCCTTGTGTCTATCCTGCCTGGGACTCTCTGGGCTTACTGGACTTGATTGACTATTTTCTTTCCCATGTTAGGGAAGTTTTCAGCTACTACCTCTTCAAAACTAAGATCATGGCATCCGATCCCATCACTTAATGGTAAATAGATGGGGAAACAGTGGAAACAGTGGCTGACTTTATTTTTGGGTGCTCCAAAATCACTGCAGATGGTGACTGCAGCCATGAAATTAAAAGGTGCTTACTCCTTGGAAGGAAAGTTATGACCAACCTAGACAGCATATTAAAAAGCAGAGACATTACTTTGCCAATAAAGGTCCATCTAGTCAAGGCTATGGCTTTTCCAGTGATCATGTATGGATGTGAGAGTTGGACTGTGAAGAAAGCTGAGCACTGAAAAATTGATGCTTTTGAACTGTGGTGTTGGAGAAGACTCTTGAGAGTCCCTTGGACTGCAAGGAGATCCAACCAGTCCATCCTAAAGGAGATCAGTCCTGAATGTTCATTGGAAGGACTGATGTTGAAGCTGAAACTCCAATCCTTTGGCTACCTGACTCATTTGAAAAGACCCTGATGCTGGGAAAGATTGAAGGCAGGAAGAGAAAGGGTTGACAGAGGGTAAGATGGTTGGATGGCATCACCGACTCAATGAACATGAGTCTGGGTAAACTCTGGGAGTTGGTGATAGACAGGGAGACCTGGTGTGCTGCAGTCCATGGGGTCGCAAAGAGTCAGAAACGACTGAGCGACTGAACTGAACGGAACTGAACCTCTTCAAATATTTTCTTGGGTCCTTTCTATCTTTCTTCTCCTTCTGGGACCCCTATAATGCGAATGTTGGTGCATTTAATGTCATCCCAGAGGTCTCTTATGCTGTCTTAATTTATTTTTTCATTCTTTTTTCTATATTCTGTTCTGTGACAGTGATTTCCTCCATTCTGTCCTCCAGGTCACTTTTCCATTCTTCTGCCTCAGTTATTCAATTGATCCCTTCTACTGTATTGTTCATCTTCATTGTTTGTTCTTCAGTTCTTCTAGGTCTTTAGTAAACATTTCTTGCATCTCCTCCATTCTGTTTCCAAGATCCTGGGTCATCTTCACTATCATTATTCTGAATTCTTTTTCTGAAAGATTGCCTATCTCCGCTTCATTTAGTTGTTCTTCTGGGATTTTGTGTTGGCCCTTCATCTGGGATATAACTCTCTGCTTTTCCATCCTGATTAACTTTCTGTAATGTGCGTTTTTGTTCTAGCTGCTGTAGGATTGTGGTTCTCCTTGCTTCTTTTGTCATCTGCCCACTGGTGGACGAAGCTAAGAGGCTTCTGTAAGCTTCTTGATGGGAGGGACAGGGTGTGGAAAACTAAGTCTTGCTCTGGTGGGTAGAGCCTTGCTCAGTAAAGCTTTAATCCAATTATCTGCTGTTGGGTAGGTTTGCACTCCCGCCCTGTTTTTGGCCTGAGGTCACCCAGCCCTGGGGTCTATGGGTTATATGGTAGGGTTAGTGGCAACCTCCAAGAGCACTTATGCCAAGGGGCCCCTTCCAGTGGGTGCTACCAGTGCACCCACCTCCACTGCTGACCCATGCCTCCACAGGAGACTCTCCAATACTAGCAGGTTGTTTTGGTTCAGTCTCCCGTGGGGTTACTGTTTCTTTACCCTGCATCTTAGTGGATGCAAGATTTTCTCTGTTCCCTCCAAGACTGGAGTCTGTACCTCTCCCAGTCGTGTGGAATTCCTATAATCAAGTCCTGCTGGCCTACAAGGTCATATTCCCTTGGGATTCCCACTCCCTTTGACATAACCCCAGGCTGGGAAGCCTGACATGGAGCTCAGAACCTTTACAACACTGGTAAAACTTCTTTGGTATTATTGTTTTCCAGTTTGTGGGTCACCCACTTGGCAGGTATGGTATTTGATTTTATCATGATCGCACGCCTCCAACCATCTCACTGCAGTTTCTTCATCTTTGGATGGACGATACCTTTTTTGGTGGGTCCAGCATCCTCCTGTTGATGGTCAACAGCTAGTTGCAGTTTTGGTGCTCTCACAGGAGGGGATGAGTGCATCTTCTACTCTGCCGTCTTGAACCAGAGCTTCTACTTCTTTTTCACTTCTTAAGGATAGTTTTCAGGGCACAGAATTCTAGGTTGGTGGGTTTGTTTTTAACACTCGAAATATTTCACTCCTTTCTCTTTTTGTGTGCACGGTTTCTGAAAATATGTTGGGCGTATTCTTTGTCCCTCTACAGGTGAGATATTTTTCACCATAAAAGTTGCAGTGGTAATCCTGAAAATTGTGGAGGTAATCCTGAAGTGGCCATCCACTAGCATGTGGGGCCCTATGGCTTTTAACTACCATAAGAGATGTCTTAAATCTCTTATATTTCATCCCTAACCTGAACAGAGGGTACCTGTTTGCAGACTGGGTGACAGTGTTGACCTCACTTTTTAATGAGTCTGATTACTGGATCTGCAGTGAGATGCCATGGAAAATTGATCCGGTTAATGTGACCATGTGGGGAAAACTGAAGAAGTGCCTTCTTCCAGTCTTGCATGACAAGTACCTGGCTCAAAACTTGCCCACTTAATGAATCACAATTTTTGGCACACTAAGTAACTTAGTCTTGATGCCCTTTGGGTGCTGTTGTTATGTTGCATCCATGGCACTTGGTTGCAGTGCTTCTCTACATACCTGGCCCCAGAGATATTGCAGAGGAGACCAAGATAGTAAGAGTCGTGCAGGGTTTGTAGGGGTGGAGTGAGTGAATGGTCAAATCATTCAAGATGTCTCTTCTCTTGCTCTCTCTAATTCCCTGTTTGACCAGTACCTGCTTCACTCACATGACTATCCAACCCTATTAATTATAGGGCTTAATCAGTAACTGTCTACATGCTTGTCCCCTGCCCAAATGCTGCTTTCCCTGGTAACTGATGAACCAACTTGACGCAATTCCACCTAAAAATTGTAGCCTCCTTCTCTTCCACTAGTAAAGATTGCTGCTATCTGCTGTATACAGTGAGGTTTTGCTCCAGGACCTTTTGCCTCAGACTTATATGATTTCCTATTATGTAAAATACTGATGTCTCTGTCAGTGTTTCCAGGCTGTTTCTTCTGTCTCAAGGCTGGGCAGCTACAAGGCTTGCAGGCCTGCAGGGTGCAGTGCAGCAATATTATTAATCAAAGTTGTTTTAAATACCTGGTTTTATATTTCTAACATCCCTGACACATCTGGTTCTGATGCTTTTTCTCACTCTTCAAATTGTTTTTTTGCCTTTTGGCATGCCTCATATTTTAAAATTGATAGCCAGAAGTTAAGTAAGTACTGTAAAAGGCTGTATAGGGCCTATATAATGTGTGGTGAATTGTGCATGAAGGAGAAGTATTCTATAATCCTATAATTAGGTGTCAGTCTCAGTAAGCCTATGGCTTTTGACTGTAAACTTCACAAGTAGTGTTCAATCTTTTTCTTTCACTACTTATGTGGGACAGGATGGCTAGGGTTTGCTAGAACTGGGTATTTTCTTTCTCCCATCTGGAAGACTAGGGCTGAGAAGAGTTAGGTATGTCCCTTCCTCTAGATCAGTTAGGTTCTAATAATATTACTCTTTTGGTCTCTGGTTGACTATTTTCCACTAAAGGCAGACCTTGTTTAGAAGAACAATTGCTCTGGTATATTTCAGAATGGATCTTTCCCACCACCCTCTTTGGAATCATGAAAAGATTTCCTCCAGTATTTATTGAGGGAACTTTGTGGAGCTCTTGAAGATAAGTCTCACAGAATTTTGGCATCACTTTTATAATTGGGTCTCCCTGGAGTTTTCAACTGTCTCTACTGAGCCTCTGTTGTCAATTACAGCTGTGGTTTTCCTGCCCCAGTATTGGTTCCTGCAGAAGTTTCCACCAGTGAGTCTCTGCTCCAATAAATTATTTTCTGTAATTGCCTGTTGGTCTCTCTAATCTTGGGGGCAGTGGTTGCCCTGTATTCTTACCTTTCTTAAACATTCTAGCAGAACTGTTTGTTTTTATGTCTGTTCAGCTTTTTACTTGTTGTTAGGATGCAGGGGTGACTCCCAAGATCTTTTCATGTAGAACTGAAAACCGTATGTCCAGGTGACTGTTTTGACAAATTCCCAATTTTTTCAGTAACAACATAAAATCACAAGGGATATAAAGAAATAGGAAAACATGGACTTTTCAAAAGAAAAAAATAAACTGGCAGTGTTATTGGACTGAATATTGTGTGCCCCCCACCCCCAAATTTATGTGCTGAAGCACTAACACTCAATGTGAAGGTGATGGACCATTTGGGCATCAGGTGTATATGAGTTTATGTGTATATGAGTGTGTATTAGGTGTATACTCATAATTAGGTGTATATGAGTTCATGAATTAGTGTCTTTATAAGAAAAAAACAGAGTTCAGAGCTCTCTCTTTACCGTATAAAGATGCAGTGAGAAGGTAATTGTCTGCAAATCATAAGGAGGGCCCTCACCAGTAACTGAATCTGCTGGCACCTTGACCTGGGACTTTCCAGCCTCCACAAATATGAGAAACACATGTTTGTTGTTTAAGCCACCCAGGCTATGGACTTTTGTTAGAATATCCTGAGCAGACTAAGACTGAAGAAACCAATCTAGAAGAAACAGACATCAGACAAAGGCTTTTAAAAAATTGTCTTAAATATGGTAATGGAAAATATGGGTGAAAATTAAAGGACATATGGAAAATGATATAGGGAAAATTAGAATATCAACATATTCAAATAGAATATCAAATAGAAATTACATTATTTAAAATTTTATTTTTCATTTTAATTTATTTTAAATAAATTTAATTTAAATTTATTATTTTCATTTTTTGAGTTGTATAATTGACATATAACATTATATTAGTCTCAGATGTACAATATGATGATTTAATATTTGCTGTACACTGCAAAGTGATCACCACGGTAAGTCTAATTATCATCTGTCACCATACAAAGTTATGAAATATCCTCAGATTTTTTTTTTTTAAGCCATGCCATGTGGTTTTTGGGATCTTAGTTTCCCAAAAGGTTCAAACCCAGGCCCTCAGAAGTGAAATAATTGAGTCTTAACGTTGGACCCCCAGAGAATTCCCCATCCTCAGATTTCTAGCAACTTTGTTTTTTAAACAATTGTTCCTTTTTGGTTATCCATTTTACATATAGCAGTGATTTGGGGTTTTGAAAATAACTGAATTGAAAAATTCTCTAGAGGGTTTCAACACCATATCTCAGCAGGCAGAAGAAAGTATTAGTAAACTTGAAGATGGGACACTTGAAATTGAATCTGTGGTGCAAAAAGGAAAAAGAATGAAGTGGACAAAACCTGAAGGATTTAGTAAGTGGGCCAGTATATGCATTATGGGAGTCTTAGAAGGACAAGAAAGAGACAGAGAGATTATACCCTAACTCTAACCCTAAATAATGGCTGAAAATATCTCCAATTCAGTAAAAGACATGAATTTGCAAATCCATGAAACTCAGAAAACTCCAAGCAGAACAAACACAAGTTGATCCAAGTCAATATACATTATAATCACTGCACATCAGAATCTTGAAAGCAGCAAGAGTGAAGAGATGTGTCAAATAAGAGGGATTGTCAATAAGATCATAAGCTGATTACTCAGTAGAAATCTTGGAGGCCAGAAGGCAGGGATGAGATATTTAAAGTGCTGAAAGAAAAAAAAAAAAAAAACCAAAATCAAACAACCCTACCTATTGAGATTTTTATATGCTGCAAAACAGTCCTTCAAAAATGGAAACATCAAGACATTCCCAGATAAACAAAAGGTGACATAGTTCATTACCACCAGACTTGCTCTACAAGAAATGCTAGATGCTCAGAGAAACTGTGGCTACAAATGGTTATATTCAAAACAAAGAAAAAAATGGGAATATAAAGACCACAAATCAGCAACCTAACTTTTCCTTTTAAGGAAAACTCCTCTGTGCATGGGATTTTTCAGGCAAGAATACTGGAGTTGGGTTGCCATTTCCTCCTCCAAGTGATTTTCCCAATCCAGGAATGAAACCTGCATTGCAGGTGGATTCTTTACCATCTGAGCCATCTGGGAAGCCCCTTAATGAAAGCAGAACAATAAATCCACAGTTAACACAGATGGCACTAGTGGTAAAGAATCTGCCTACCAATGCAGAAGACATAAGAGATGCAGGTTTGACCCCAGGGTTGGGAAGATCCCCTGGAGGAGAGCATGGCAACTCACTCCAGTATTCCTCCTTGGAGAATCCCATGGACAGAGGAGCCTGGTGGGCTATAGTCCATAGGGTCCAAAGGGTCGGACACGACTGAAGCACATGAGCACACACAGAGTGGAGAGAAATGAAAGAGGATAGAAAAACAATAGAGAAAATAAATGCAGCCAAAAGTCGGTTTTTTGAAAAGATCAACAAAATTGACAAACCTTTAGCTAGATTGATTATAAAAAAAAAAGAAGACACAAATTATTAAAATCAGAAGTGAGAGTGAGGCCATTACTACTGACTTTATTGAAATAAAAAGGATTATAAGAGAATACTATGAAAAATTGTTCACCATTAAGTTGGATAACTTAGTGAAATGAACCAATCCTTAGAAAAATACAACTACCAACACTGAATCTCATAAGAATAAAAAATCTGAAGAGACCTATAACTAAGAAGGATATTGAATTGGTAATCAAAAATCCCAAACAAAGAAAAGGCTTGGACCAAATGGCTTCACTGGTGAATACTACCAGTAATAAAAAGGAATTAACACCAATCCTTCTCAAACTCTTAACAAATGAAAAGAAGGAATACTTCCAAGCTCATGTTATAAAGACAGCATCCCCCTGACACTATAAGAAAAGAAAGTTATAAGCCAATAGCCCTTATGAGAATAGAAGCATAACCTCAATAAAATACTAGTAGACCAAATTCAGCAGCATATTAAGTGGATTAGACCATGACCGAGTGGGACTAATTTGTCAGGATGATTTGTCATATGAAAATCATTCACTGTAGAAAAGGGAACCCTCTTACACTGTTGGTGGGAATGCAAACTAGTACAGCCACTATGGAAAACAGTGTGGAGATTTCTTAAAAAACTGGAAATAGAACTGCCATATGACCCAGCAATCCCACTTCTGGGCATACACACTGAGGAAACCAGATCTGAAAGAGACACGTGCTCCCCAATGTTCATCGCAGCACTATTTATAATAGCCAGGACATGGAAGCAACCTAGATGCCCATCAGCAGATGAATGGATAAGGAAGCTGTGGTACATATACACCATGGAATATTACTCAGCCGTTAAAAAGAATTCATTTGAATCAGTTCTAATGAGATGGATGAAACTAGAGCCCATTATACAGAGTGAAGTAAGCCAGAAAGATAAAGAACATTACAGCATAGTAACACATATATATGGAATTTAGAAAGATGGTAATGATAACCCTATATGCAAAACAGAAAAAGAGACACAGATGTACAGAACAGACTTTTGAACTCTGTGGGAGAAGGTGAGGGTGGGATGTTTCGAAAGAACAGCATGTATATTATCTATAGTGAAACAGATCACCAGCCCAGGTGGGATGCATGAGACAAGTGCTTGGGCCTGGTGCACTGGGAAGACCCAGAGGAATCGGGTGGAGAGGGAGGTGGGAGGGGGGATCGGGATGGGGGATGCATGTAACCCCATGACTGATTCATGTCAATGTATGACAAAACCCACTGAAATGTTGTGAAGTAATTAGCCTGCCTCCAACTAATAAAAAAAAA
The DNA here is from genome assembly GCF_019320065.1 of Cervus canadensis. NCBI lineage: Eukaryota > Metazoa > Chordata > Mammalia > Artiodactyla > Cervidae > Cervus > Cervus canadensis. The sequence goes on from NC_057389.1 coordinate 98,391,860, forward strand.
AAGAAAATCATTCACTGTACTACATTACACTAGTAGAACAAGTTTAAAATTCCACATGATCATCACAATTGATAAAGATAAAGCATTTAACAAAATTCAATACCCATTCATAGTGCAAAAAAAAAAAAAAAAGAAAGAAAGAAATGAAAAACAAATAGTGAAGAAAGCAGAAATAGAAGAAAACTCCTGTGATGAAATAAAGACTGTATATGAAAACCCCAGAGATAATATGCTCAATGGTGGGAGACTGAGAGTTTTTCTCCTGTGACTAGAAACAAGACAAGAATGACCACTTTTGCCACTTCTGTTCAACATAGTACTAAAATTCCAAGCCAGAGCAATTAGGTAAGAAAAAGAAATAAAAGATACCTAAACTGGAAAGCAAGAAGTAAACTTTTCTTTGTTCACAGATGAGACTATCTTAAATGTAGAAAAACCCTAATGATTCCACTAGAACTGTTAGAACTAACTTTAAAAGTTAAGCAGCATTGCAGTGCACAAAATCAACATGCAAAAATCAGTTGAATTTCTATACACTAACAATGAACAATCCACAAATAAAATTAAAAACCAATCTATGGACTTCCCTGATAGTCCAGTGACTAAGACTCCATGCTCCCAATGCAGGGGACCCAAGTTTTATCCCTGGTCTGGGAACTAGATCCCACATGCTGAAACAAAGACCCAGTACAGCCAAACAAATAAAATTTTAAAATACTCATTTATAATATGATAAAAAATGATAAACTAATTAGAAATAAATTTAGTCAAGGAGGCAGAAGACTTTTTAAATGAAAGCCACAAAATATTAGTGAAAGTAATTAGTTGTTCAGTTGCTCAGCCCTGTCCAACTCTTTGCATGATCCCATGGACTACATGCAGCACACCAGGCTTCTCTGTCCTTCACTATCTCCCGGAGTTTGCTCAAACTCATGTCCGTTGAGTTGGTGATGCCATCCAACCATCTCATCCTCTATCATCCCCTTCTCCTCCTGCCTTCAATCTTTTCCAGGATCAGGGTCTTTTACAATGAGTCAGTTCTTCACATCAGGTGACCAAAGTATTTATTGGAGCTTCAGCACCAGTCCTTTCAATGAATATTCAGGGTCGATTTCCTTTGGAGTTGACTGGTTTGATATCTTTGCTGTCCAAGAGACTCTCAAGAGTCTTCTCCAGCACCACACTTCGAAACCATCAATTATTAAGCACTCAGCCTTCTTTATGGTCCAACTCTCATATCCATACATTTCTACTGGAAAAACCATAGCTTTGACCTGTTGGACCTTTGTTGGCAAAGTAATGTCCCTGTTTTTAACATGTTGTCTAGGTTTGTCATAGCTTTTCTTCCAAGGAGCATCTTTTTAATTTCATGGCTGCAGTCAGCATCTGCAGTGATTTTGGAGCGCAAGAAAATAAAGACTCGCTGTTTCCATTGTTTCCCCATCTATTTGCCATAAAGTGATGGGACCGGATGCCATGATCTTAGTTTTTTGAATGATGAATTTTAAGCCATCTTTTTCCACTCTCCTCTTTTATCTTCATCAAGAGGCTCTTTAGTTCCTCTTAGCTTTCTGCCATTAGGGTGGTGTCATCTATATATCTGAGGTTGTTGATATTTCTCCCTGCAATATTGATCCCAGCTTGAGCTTCATCCAACCTGGCATTTCACATGATGTACTCTGCATAGAAGTTAAATAAGCAGGGTGACAATATACATCCTTGACATACTCCTTTCCCAATTTGGAACCAATCAATTGTTCCATGTCCGGTTCTAACTGTTGCTTCTTGACCGGCACACAGATTTCTCAGGAGGCAGGTAAGGTGGTCTGGTATTCCTATCTCTTTAAAGAATTTTCCACAATTTGTTGTGATCTACACAGCCAAAGGCTTAGTCCTCTTGGAGGTGGTCACCATTGACCCTACCATAGAGCCTATAGCCCTACCTTAGCGCTGCTGGGTGGGCAATCCACAGACTGGACAGTAATGCCAAAGAAGTTAACCTCCCTACCAGCATTTTAAGTGATTGGTTTACTACATTTACCTTTACCAATGCTCTTTTTCCTTTCATAATTTTTATGTTTCTAGTTGTGCCCTTTCTTTTTCACTTAGAGGAATTTCTTTAACATTTTTAAAAGCTGGTTTGGTGGTGCTTTTGTGTGTAGAACATTTGGTTTCTCTTTAAATCTGAATGAGAGCCTTGATAGGTAGAGCATTCTTATTTTTAAGTTTCCCCCTTTCATAATTTTAATTGTATCATGCCACTTCTTTTTGGCCTGGAGAATTTCTGCTGAGAAATCAGCTGACAGCTTTATGGGAGTTCCCTTGTATGTGATTTGTTCCTTTTTCCCTTGTTGCTTTTAATATTCTCTTTTTATTTAATATTTTGCCATTTTAATTACAGTGTGTCTTGGTGTGATCCTCTTTGAGATGATCCTGTTTTGGATTTTCTGTATCTCCTGGACCAGATATCTGTTTCCTTTCCCAGATTACAGAAGTTTTCAGCTATTATGTCTTTAAATATGCTGTTTACCCCTTTTGCTCTCTCTCTTCTCCTTCTAGGACCCTTATCATGTGAATGTTAGTATGCTTGATGTTGTCTTAGTGGTCTCTTTAAACTGTCCTCATTTCTTTTTTATTTTCTCTGTTCAGTTTCAGTGATTTCCATTACCCTGTCTCCAAGCTTACTCATCTATTCCTCTGTATTGCCTGTTCTCCTGTTGATAACTTTAGTTATTGTGTTTTTTCAGCTCTACTTGATTCTTTTTATATCTTCCGTGTCTTTTTAACTTCTGTGTTTATCCATTCTTCTCTTGAGTTCTTTGATCATGTTTACAATCATTACTGGCTTTCATCTTGTTAGTGGTGCCACTAGTGGTAAAGAACCCACCTGCCAATGCAGGAGACATTAGAGAGGTGGGTTCAATCCCTGGGTCAGGAAGATCCCCTGGAGGTAGATATGGAAACCCACATAGAATTCTTGCCTGGAGAATCCCATACAGAGGAGCCTGGCAGGCTATGGTCCATAGGGTCACAAAGAATTGAACACGACCAATGCGACTTAGCACAGAACACACCTCCGTCACCCTTCCCCCTAATTTGCAGTTTATTTCTTTATGTTTGGTAGTTTGATACATTTCCCAACCACAGAGAAGTGGCCTATTGTAGGAGATATCTTGTGTGGGCAAACAGCTCACTCTCTTCTTATCATTAAAGCTAATGCCCTATGTGGGCTGCATGAGTCCTTCTATTGTGGTGGGCAGATTACGTGGGTCATCTGGTAGGCGTGATTGGCCTCTGCTCCAATTGGTTGCCAGGACTTGCTTTGTGTGGATGTTGCTTGCTGCTGGTTGGTGTCCTGAAGCAGGTGGGTGTGGAACCCCAAGGAATTCTAGGGCTAGGGCTGACCCACTGGTGGACAGAACTGGGTTCTGGAATGGTAGTCAGGGATGGATTCCTGTATCTAGCCTTGGCCTGCTGGTGGGTGAGGCCGGTTCCTGACACAGTTGGCTGTGGCTTCTGGGTGCCTTAAAGCTAGTGCTGATCCACTGGTGAGTGGAGCTCTATCCAATATTGGCTGGATGAGGGGTCTTGGTCTAGGAGCTGGTATTGGCCTGCTCATGGACTAAACCCAGGGCTCAATGGGTCCCCAGGCTAGTGCTGGCTCACTGGTGGGTAGAGCTAGGCCCTAGAGTCACTGGCTTCAGGTTCCTAGGGGTCTCAAAGTTGGTCTTAGCTGACTGGTTGGGTGGGGCTGGATTCTGGGCTACTGTTTGAGGGGTCCAAGGTGTTTTGGAGCTGTTCTTGGCCTGCCGTGTGGGTAGATCCAGGGCTTAGGGGTTTCCAGGCCTCTTGTCAGCCTGCTGGTAAACAGGACCAGGGCACAGGAATACCAAGGTTGGTGCTGCCCTGCTAGAGGTTTGTCTGTGTCCTGACATGGCAAGCTGTGAATTGCAGTAGCCTTGGGCTGGTTTTCACCTGCCGGCTGACAGGGTTAGTGGCTTAGGAATTTCTTTTTTAAAACTTTTGGCCAAGCTGCATAGCATGCAGGATCTTAGTTACCTGACCAGAGATCAAACCTGTGTCCTCTGCAGTGGAATCATGGGGTCTTAACCCACTCCACCAGAGAAGTCCCAGTGTTCAGGGATTCTGGGGCTGGTGCCAACTCACCAGTGGGTGAAACTGGGTCCTGGGGCTGGTGCTGGCCTACTGACGCCAAGAGTGGGGTTCTGGGCTCTTTGCCTGCATCTCAGAGGTGGTGCTGGACTTCTGGTTTGTTGGGCCTAGACCCATAGTGTCCTGAGGTTAGTACTAGCTCATCCTTTGTTGAATTGGTTGGGACAGTGCTTCCATGGCAAGACAATGCCAATGACAAATGCTTAATGGTAAAAGAGACCAATCCAGTCAAGAATGGCTGCAAAGAGAGAGCTCTAGGCCATTTAGTGAATTACCCCTATGTGGGTGGGAGGTCTGAGGTCTCTGCCACACCCTTTCTCAGGACAATAAAGCCCCTCCCTGGGCTGAACACAATTTGGGGAAGTGAGTGTGTTCACAGAGGGGCAGAGGTTAGAATGGTCATCAAGACATCCACTGAGTACCGGAAGAAAAGCTGAGGGGGAAACAAAGACAGTAAAGGTTTTCTGATGAGCAGAGCTGGAATTTGGAATCTCTGGCTGTAACTCTGCCCCTCTTGCTTGTATTGTTGTGATTCCTTTGTTATATATTTAGTTGTAGAAAATCTTTTCTGCTAAATTTCAAGCTTTATCATCAATAGTTGCTTGGTAATGAGTTGTAATTTTGGTGTGCCTATGGGAGGAGTTGAGCTTAGGCTCTTTCTACTTTGCCATCTTGGCCAAACTTTTGCTAATAATTTTATTAGGATTGTTGTATCTGTGTTCATGAATAAAATTGGCCTATATTTTTCCTTTGTCACATTGTCTTGATAGGATTTTGATACCATATTTTTGTAATCATAAAATTAATTGGGATATGCCCTCTTTTTCTATTCCCTAGAAAAATTTTTGTTGGTAAGATTTATATTTTTTCCTGAAGTGTTTAGATAGTTTACAGTTTAAACTCTCTAGACCTGGGGTTTTCTTTATGGTAAAATTTTAAATTAAGGAATTTTTAAAAAATTCATTATTCAGTCAGTTCAGTTTAGTTGCTCAGTTGCATCTGACTCTTTGTGACCCCATGGACTGCAGCACGCCAAGCTTCCGTGTCCATCACCAACTCCTGGAGCTTGCTCAAACTCATGTCCATTGAGTCAGTGATGCCATCCAGCCATCTCATCCTCTGTTGTCCCCTTCTCCTCCTGCATTCAATCTTTCCTAGGATCTGGGTCTTTTCCAATGAGTCAGTTCTTCACATCAGTTGGCCAAAGCATTGGAGCTTCAGCTTCAGCATCAGTCCTCCCAGTGAATATTCAGGACTGATTTCCTTTAGGATTGACTGGTTGGATCTCCTTGCAGTCCAAGGGACTCTCAAGAGTCTTTTCTAACACCACAGTTCAAAAGCATCAATTCTTTGGCACTCAGCTTTCTTTATGGTCCAGCTCTCACATCCATACATGACTACTAGAAAAACAACAGCTTTGACTAGATGGACCATTGCCAGCAAAGTAATGTCTCTGCTTTTTAATATGCTTTCTAGGTGGAGCTGCTGTTGGGCTTCCCTTGTAGCTTAGTTGGTAAAGAATTGGCCTGCAATGCAGGAGACCCAGGTTTGATCCCTGGATCAGGAAAATCCCCTAGAGATGGAAATGGCAACCCACTCCATTATTCTTGCCTGGAAAATCCCATGGACAGAGGAGCCTGGTGGGCTACAGTCCATGGGGTTGCAAGAGTTGGACACGACTTAGCTACATAGACTAGACTAGGCTAGGTTGGTCATAGCTTTTCTTCCAAGGAGCAACGTCTTTTAATTTCATGGCTGTAGTCAGCATCTGCAGTGATTTTGGAGCCTGAGAAAATAAAGTCTGTCATTGTTTCCATTATTTCTCCTTCTAGTTGCCATGACGTGATGGGACCAGATGCCATGATGAAAAAAAATTCATTTTTTTCTTTTTGCAACAACTTTGATAAATTTTTAAAATAATGTGCCCATTTATAATCATTTCCACAATTTTAGTAAGTTGTTTATAGTCCTCATATTTTAAGGACTACTGGATCTTTAATGGTTTTCCTTTCTGATTTCCTTTATTGATTAGTTGCTCTCTTTTTCTTTGGCCTTGTTTCCTATAACCAAATTTGTTATCCTTTTCAAAGCCCTATTTATAGTTTTATTTATTCTTTCAATGAGGTGTTTGCTTCAGTAATTTCTAATTTGTTACTAGAATCATCTTCCTTCTTTTTCCCCCTCAAAATCAGAATGCTATACAAGGAGACAAGACTGAGGGAACAGGGAGATTGAGACTGAGAAAGTATGAAGGCAATGAAGCATGTACTATTTTGCTATTTACTTCTGTGGTCACTATGGGTTAAGTGCTACTGAGGACCCTCTAATATGTGGAATACACCTCAGAATTGTCCCCTCAAAGAAAGGAAAGTATTTGCCTACTCCTACCCATTGCTTGCTACAGCCCATGGGGTCACAAAGAGTCAGACACGACTGACTGACTAAGCACAGCACAGCACCCATGGCTTGACGGTTGTCCCTTGGGCATTAACTCTCCTGCCGTACAGGAGTTGTAGTTTGGTTAGGTCTTGGGGGCTCAGAAAGAGTCCTAAATTAGGAAAACTAAAAGATGCAGCAGATGTTTGAAGTAGAAAGCCCCTAAGATAGGTAGAAACTATCACAGCTGTAGCTGCAGTGAAAGATGGACCAATGAATTTAGAAGTGGTCATGGATAGCACCTGCTGTTGTTACTGAAGCCAAGCTTGCTGTGCTGACCAACAGTAGGCCAATAAATGTGAGAGACATAGAGTTGAAGCAAGGAAAACGCCTTTATTCGGAAAGCTGACAGACTGAAAAGATGACAGACTAATGTCTCAAAATAACCATCTTATCGGGGTCTGGAGGCCAGGTTCTTTTATAGAACAGAAAAGGGGGGAGGGGAGGAAATAAAGTAAAAAAGACCATTAATCTTTAAATATTTCCTGGAATGGCCAGGTTTGGGCAGGAGATGTGTTAATTTCTTCCTTTCTGGAGCCATCCACATGTGGACAGGGTCCTAAACAAATGGCTTAACATTCAGGCAGAGGGGCAGGGTTCCCTGACGCAGACAGTTATGTATGGACAGTATCCTTGTAGTGAACAAAAGCAATGGGAAGCAAACATTAAAGTAAAAGAAATGGATCCCACAAGGAGTCAAAATTGTCTCTTCCCTATAAGAAACCCACCATTCTTCTGGGGTATCCTTGTCATGGTCTCCAGTATTAGGCTACCAGACCTAGCTGTTCACACTGGGTATTGTGAGTGTTCTGAAGTTAGTCTTGGGTGCCAGACTACTTGGTTGACAAGCTGCCTGTCCTTTCTGATCCAAAAGTGGCCTCAGGTATTGAGCTGCTGAATTGAGCAATTGTCCATCCCAGGCTTCTTGGGTTTCTTGGACTTGGTCTTGGGCACCTGGATGTTGGGTTGAGAAGCTTCTGTTCCAAGCACCCCAGATATGATCTCATCCACTAGGGTGCTGGGACCTGGACTTGGTTTCCAGTATCATGCTGCCAGGTTGGCTGGCTGTCCATCCCATGCTACTGGGCCTCCCAAGTCAACCATCTGTGACACTCATAGTGCCCTAAACTTTGTCTCCAGTGTTAGGCTACTGCAACCAGCTGTGCATCCTATAGCATCTCTGACTTGGCTTCAGGCATAAGGCTTCCAGGTTGACCAACTGTCCATCCCAGGGTTCCCAGGCTTAACCTTTGGAGTTGGGCTTCTGGGTCAACCAGATATTAGTCTAGGGTGTCCCAATTTCCCAGATTTGGCCTTGGTTGCTTAGATTTCAGGTTGACCATTTACCAGTCTTGGGGTATCATGAAACTTGGCCTTGTCCACCAGGTCTTGGGGTTCACCAGCTGTCAATCTCTGGCATCCTAGACTTGGCTTTGGGTGGCAAGAGTATTGAGTTGACTAGCTTACTCTCCAAGGCATCCAAGAATTGGCTACCAGCATTGAGCTACTGAATCTATCTGCTGTCCATCCCAAACAGTCCATTCTTTTTTTCTCCAGACTTTTTATATATGTTTTCCAGTGTAAGCTTGCTGTGTCAACTAACACTGTCCTAGGCATTTTGGATGTCTCAGACTTGGCCATGAAGAGTGGGTTGCCTGGTTAACCAGCTATCTTTTCAGAGGATCCTGGATTTGGTTTCTCACTGGGCTACCAGGTCAACCAGCTGTCCATTTGGGGGTTCCCAAACGTGGCATTTGGCATCTGTCTGCCAGGTCAACCAATTGTCTATCCCTAGATGACTTGGCCTCTGGCACTGGCTGTCAGGCTGACCAACTGTCCTTCCAGGGATCCCAGACTTGGCCTCTAGCATTGGCCTGCCACATCATCCACCTATCTGACCCAGGGTGTCATAGACCTAGCCTCATACATCAGGCTTCTGGGTCTACCAGCTGTTAATTTGTGGCCTCCCAGACACGGTCGCTGGATCAAACAGCTGTCTGTCCAGGGTTTCCCAGTCTTGGTCTTGAATGTCAGGGTGCTGGGGTGACCAACTGTTCATCTCAGGCATCCTTGACTTGGCCTTTAGCATCAAGCTTGTGGGTTGAACATCTGTCCAACTTAGTGATGTCCATGCCTCACTAACTGGCCTCAAACATTGAGCTGCCAAGTCAACCTGCTGTCTATTTGTAAGGTCCCAGCCTTGGCCAATATTTTGGTCACCTAATGGGAACAGCCATCTTATTGGAAAAAACTCTGATGCTGGGAAAGATTGAAGAAAGAAGAGGGCATCAGAGGATGAGATGGCTGGATGGCATCACCAATGTAATGGACATGAACTTGGGCAAACTAGGAGATGGTGAGGGACACGGAGTGCTGCATCCATGGAGTCATGAAGAGTTTGACTTAACTGGGCAACTGAACAACAAGCTTTGGCTTAGGGTGTTGACCTACTATTGGTTAGCTGTCCATTACAGAGTTTCCTGATTTGATCTCCATGGTTGCAATGCTTGGTCAACCAACTGTCAGTCCAAGGTTTTCTGGACTATACCTCAAGCATGGAGCTTCTGGGTTGACCAGCTGTCTGTTTGGGGGTGGTCCAGAGTTGGCTTTGGTTGTCAGACAGCCTGACCAAGTTGTTTATTTCAGGCATTCCAGATGTCCCAGATTTAGTCTTAAGGCTCCAGGTTGCAGAGACAATCAGCTGTCCTTTTCAGACATCCCAGATTTTGCCTTGGGTGCTGGGGTGACCAAATACTCATCCTAAAAGAGCCAGGTTTGACCTTGGGGGGTGGTAGCCAAGTCAACTAGCTGTTCATTCAGGAACTTGGCACCAGGCTATTGAACTGTCCAATTATTCATCCCAGGTGTCCTGAACTTGGCCTTGGGTTCCAAGCTCCCAGGTCAATCAAGTGTCCATTTTAGACTTCCCAGATTGACCTCTGGTGCCAGGCTGGCAGGCCCACCAACTCTTTGACCCAGGTATCCCATAATTGGTTTCGGGTACCACTCTGTCAAGTAACTAGCTGTCTTGTCATACATCCTGGATTTGGCCTCAAGTGTCAAGTTTCTGGATCAACCACATATGAATCCCAGGCATCCCATGTCAGAGATCCCATATCAGACTTGGCCTAGCATGCTAGACTGTCAAGTAAACCAGCTGACAATCCTAGGAATCCCAGACTTGACATCAGGCACTGGGCTGCTGGGTTGACTTGTTATTCATCTTGGATGTCCCAAGTGTCTTGGAGGGTCCCAGACTTTGCCTTGGGCACTGAGCTGCCAGGTCAAGCTATCACTGGTATCTCAGGTTTCCTGAACTTACCCTTGGACATTGTACTGTTGGTCAACCAGTGTCCTGGACTTGGCCTCTAGTGCCAGATTTTAGTTGATCATCTGTATGTCTTAGGCCTCTCAGACTTGACCTTGGGTGCTGGATCATCCAGCTCTTTGTCCTAGGTGTTCTAGACTTGGCCTCAGGCACTGAGCTGCTGTGTCTACCAGTTGTTTTCCCCAGGCCTCCCAGACTTGGATTTGGGAGTTAGTCTTCTGGTTTGAAGAGCTGTTCATCCTGGGCATCCCAAACTTAGCCTTGGCCACCAGGTTGCTGGGGTGGCTATCCCTTTCCAGGGTGTCCCAGACTTAGTCTTTTGTGTCAGGCTGCCATGTCAACAACCTATCTATAGTCTCGGGCATCCTGAACTTGACCTCTAATACTAATGTGCCAGACCAGTTGTCCTTCACAGGAGTCCTGGAGTTGGCCTCGGGCATTAAGCTGCCGTGTTGACCTGGTTATTCTAGACTTGGCCTGAAGCACCCGGCTACTAGCTCAGTCACCTGTCTTTTTATTTTTTTAATTAGTTGGAGGCTAATTACTTTACAATATTGTAGTGGTTTTTGCCATACATTGACATGAATCAGCCACGGATTTACATGTGTTCCCCATCCTGAACCCCCCTCCCATATCCCTCCCCATCCCATCCCTCTGGGTCATCCCAGTGCACCAGCCCTGAGCACTTGTCTCATGCATCCAACCTGGACTGGCGATCTGTTTCTCACTTGATAATATACATGTTTCGACGCTGTTCTCTCAGATCACCCCACCCTTGCCTTCTCCCATAGAGTCCAAAAGTCTGTTCTATACCTCTGTGTCTCTTTTTCTGTCTTGCATATAGGGTTATCGTTACTATCTTTCTAAATTCCATATGTATGCATTAGTATACTGTATTGGTGTTTATCTTTCTGGCTTACTTCACTCTGTAAAATGGGCCCCAGTTTCATCCATCTCATTAGAACTGATTCATATGTATTCTTTTTAATGGCTAATATTCCATTGTGTATATGTAACATAGCTTCCTTATCCATTCGTCTGCTGATGGGCATCTAGGTTGCTTCCATGTCCTGGCTATTATAAATAGTGCTGTGATGAACACTGGGGTACACGTGTCTCTTTCAGCTTTGGTTTCCTTGGTGTGTATGCCCAGGAGTGGGATCACCTATCTTTTTAGTGTCTCAGCCTTGACCTTGGCCTAGGATGCCTACCTTCTGGGTTGAGTAGCTGTCTGTCTGAGTTATCAGAGACTTGTCCTCAGGTTCTGAGTTGCCATTCAATTAACTTCCATAACAGTTGTCTCAGATTGACCTTGGTTGCCTGGAAATAAAAATGTTTCTTACAAGCTACTGGCAAGATGCCTTCAGCACAGTGTTCTTTCAATGAATTAAATAATACCCATTTTGTAGTGCATGTGGTGAAATATTTGAGACTTGGTTTTTAAATAGTCACTGAAACCTGCAATTGGTATAGTGTTCCATCAGTAAATGGAAGTGTTACCCATTCTATAATGCCTGTAGTGAAGTATTTAAGGGACTTGAAATAAAGGTGTTTCTAGAAGCTACTTAAAAGCTGTGTTCCAAACAGTGTTTTGTTAATGGAAGTGATAATTCTGTAATATGTGAAGTGTTTATAGAGACTTAAAGTTGTTTCTAAACCTAACCCTGACCCTAATTTGAACACCTAAACATAACCCTAACCCCCAATCCATCCCCAAATCTAAAACCTAATCCAAACTTTGACTCTTATCCTGATCCTAACCCTAGACTCAAAGCCAAATCCTGACTCTGACCTTGACCTTTACTCTATTCCTAATTCTGACCCTAATCTACATCCTGACCCTGACTCTCTAACCCAACTACATACCCAAATCCAAGCACAAACTCAAATCTTTTTTTTTTTTCCAACTATTACTTTATTTATATTACTATGCTTAAGTTACATGGAAAAGACAACCAAGCAGTTCTGCCCCATATCAGGAAAAGTTTCCAATCAACACCAATTATGTGGTGACAAACAACTAGGAACGGTGACATCTTTGGGTCAAGACTGACAAGGAAGAATGGGCTCTGATGCTACGGTTCATCTCCAACAAGAATATGGCACAATGGCCAGCACAAGCAATACTAACACTGAACCTTTAGCGCTGGTCACAAATTCGGATCTCTTCTCTGAAGCTAGCAAATCAAGTGAAATAACTGGGTTTTAAAAAAAAAGTCTTAAAATGAAGCCCAAATAAATTTAAAAACCATGCTCTTGACACATTTTCCTTTCAAAATTTACATAAAATACTTTTTCACTCTTAATAGCCCAGATTTTTTTCCTCACATAGCCCACCATGTAGCTGCAGATAGACTATTCTGCCTCAAGATGTAAACACAGGGGGGAAAAAAGGCATCTGCATAATATTCTCTCTACACACTGCTGTTGAATGGAAAATAGAAAATTTAAGAAAAAAGGAAAGAAAGGAAGGTTCCATCATAGATTCTCACAACCTCTTGTTCCGCAGTTCATGAATCCGACTCTGATGCTAAGGTGACAGTGTATGTAAGTAGATTTTTGTTTTCAGTGAAGGAGACCTGGGAAAAGATGGATTTCTCTCTTTTTCTTCAAGAGTTATCAGATGGTACATGCTCCTCAAAGCCCTCACTTTCTCGAACTAGAGCGCGTTCCAGGATCACACGACCTTCCTTATAACACTGGCTGTCTTCAGTGGCAAACTCATAGATCCATCCCAGTTTGCTATTGCAGTTTTTGCAGCTCACGTCTCGAACCATGTGGCGGCCAGTGAGCATGACTCGATCTTGAACTTCACTATACTGTAGGTTAACTACCTTGTTAAAAAGAAATGCTCTGCCAGTGGCGCCCGTGAATCGAGTGGAGATGAGTTCCGAACGGTTGGTCAGGATCATATCGCAGTTTGCACAGGAAAACAGACGGGTACCACCGATATGATCAAGGAAAATCCTGCCCATTTTTAAAGCTGAAGCTCTAAAAACCCCGAGCGGCTGTGAAGTCTGCGGCCGCCTGCGGCTTTTCACTTCTCAGCTGGGATGAAGCCCCTTAGCCACCAGAGTCTTCAGGTTTAGTCAGCCAAACTCAAATCTTAATCTCAGATCTCAATCTTGATCCAGATTTCAATACTGACCCTGATCCTAATGTCCTACACTTGATCCCTAACCCCAACCTCTTACCTCTTATGCCTAACTCTTATCCTGATACCCTTAGTCAACCACTCCCATGGGTTATGTTTTAAGAATGAAATTCCATAGGAATCTGGCAGATCCCTGTTCACCCTCTCCTTAATGGGCCATATTGCTTCAAGTATCCTTCAAATACACACATAGAAACTTCCAGGTGGGCACCATAGGTATGGGGGCCAGAGGAAGAGTGGACACCTTAAGGTGATAAGAGGAAAAAGAGGTTAGGGGAAGCTCTCTTATGGGGTAGGGACATTTAATCTCCTGGCAGCCTGTCCACAGGCCCACAGCATGGGGAGGGGGAGTGATAGCAGGCTGATAGGCAGAGGTCCCCCAGGGTTCTGGAATGGGACACCTGTAGAGCATCCTGGGCAGGACAGTGCCTGGGGTCTTGTGTCTACTGATATAGGCATCTGAGCAAAATCCTTTAGTGTGGAGGGGGCTACAGAAATCTTTAGTTTCCTCCTCTATAAATTGGGTGCATGGAGTGACCCCAAGTGTTCCACTTCCAAGAGAAGTAGTCTTTTGGACTTGGTCCTCCAATGATGGCCCACTGGGCTGAGGACACTGGCAGTCCTCCAAGCAGAATAGCTTGAGGGCATGGGTGACTTACAACCAGATGTAATTCATAACAATTAAGTCCAGAGACATGACCACCTTTGCTGGAGGCTTGGGGTCCTCATTTGGAAGTGGAGCTAGGTTTATTGCCCAGGCTTGGTGAGGTCTCAAGAGTTAGCTGGACATCCAGGGCCAGAGGAAGGTAATATGGAGACAAGGGAGGATTGAGGTCCTTCTCACCACTCCTGGAGTCTGCATGTCCCACTTCTCTGCCCCATGAAGGGCCCAGGGAGCCGCTGTTTTCTGTTCTCTGGTTTCTTGTCTGGATTATAGTTAAGAGCACTGACTTTACCAGTGGGATGGGCTGTACCCACTGCACTCAGCAAAGCAACAGTAGCAGGGATGGGACACCCAGGGTCATTCTGGGTAACCCCAACTTTGTTTCTGACTTTAGTTGTCTTCTCTACCTTTTTCTTAGTCAATTTATCTAAATGTTTGTCAATTTTTTCATTTCTCCAGAGAAACAATTTTTAGTTTGTTGTTTTCTCCATTATGTTGTTCTCTTATTATATTCATCTCTGCTCTTAGTTTTTAGCCTTACTTTGCTCTTTCTCTGGCTCACAAAGGGCATCTTCTGATTCCTGACAGTAGCCAGCCTCAGGATCACCCTCTCCAGAATGAATTAAAAACTTCCAGACTGAAGTGGCCCAGGTCAACCAGACACCGTGTTCCCAACCTGACAGACCAAGCCACCTCCAGGCTTGTCTCACCACTGAACCTCTTTTCTGGCTGGGCAGTTCACAAGCTAACCTGGCCTCCCATGGACTTTATTGCCTTAGGAGCCTTCTGCTCTCTGGGAACCAGAAGGCTAGTTAACTTGAGCTGAGCACTGCCAATGGGCACAGAGCCCTGCCTGCTGCCAGATACTGCCTTCTGCACAGTGCCCTTCACAGGTACCACTCACTGCCAGCTGTGCCCACAGGCTCCCCAGAGCCTCACTCACCCACTGGGTCAGACAACTGCAGTTCTCTCCTATTTCACAGCACCTGCCTACGACCTTCCCAGGGATCCTGGTCCTACTCACCACTTTCTCAGGCTAATGCAATCTCAGAGATTCTATCAAGGCCAACTGAAAGTGACAGTCTTACCCACTCCCCTCCCCCAGCAGAGGAGAGACCCCACTTCACATACCTTACTCTTCATCTTCATCCCACTGATGTTTTCTGGTGCCACTGCAAGTGCCAAGCACCAAGGACTTACGAGACCACAGGAGAAGGGGTCAGTGGGAAGATTTCAGAGAAGGTGAGATAGTAACTGCTTTTTTTGTATAAAAGGTGAAAAAAAAAAAAAGTTTACTATTGTTGTAAATAGCCAAAGCTGCACTTGAATATTGTATTAAAATCCCATTTTCTACTATAGCCCAGGAGTTGTGATTCTGTTCTTTCATTTTTTTGTGTTTAAAAAGAGACAGATACTCTCACTCCTCATTCAGTAAGTCTTGCAGGGCCATCAGTTTATTCTATGTGGAAGAAGTAAGCAGCATCAGTTATCCTTCTCTGAAGGACATGTCCACGTCCATCTTTCACAGAGATGTTTGTTTCAGTATCATTAAACTGGACAAGGAGCTGAGAAAGCCCCTCAGAACTTGGGAGATTTGGAAGCTGAAGGTATTGTCACAGGCATAGCAACAACCACTGAAATGCAGGCATCTTTAAAAGTTAACTCTTGCCAGGATCACTACCTACCCCAGGACAATGGCTGATTTCTACACTATGGAGGGAGAGCTTTCTGCTTCTGTTACTGAGGTATCTTTTGACCACCGATTAGGAAACTGTTGGTCAAACTCTGCAATTCTGTAAGCCCTAAGTGGAGAAACTTGTGAAAAAGAGAAAACATACAACATGGAAAAGAAAAAGGCAGAGGAAGGTTATTAGCAAACAAACTGAGAGCAGGCAAGATTTTCCATCACCCCACTTTCCCAAGGTCAGTACTTCACATAAGTTGGAATACTCCTCTGACCTCAGGATTCCCTTTCCTGCTTATTTCTTTTCCAGGGAAAGACTTGTGATGTCATTCTACCAGCACTCCTGTGTAGTGCTGCCTGTGTACAAGGATTCCCAGCATCGCTGCAAACTTTAACACAGAAACGTCCTAGATGGTTCCCAGGCCCGTATCAGGTACACCATGGCCACTCTTCTCTGCCTGGGGCTTGGTTATGTCATGGAGATGTCAGCCTCTCCTGTACAAAGGGCTGAAAGATGCAGCCTGATAGGCAGGGAGGAGGGATACCACTAGGACCAACAATCCATGGACAGCACCGACACGGCTCTACCAGTTAAACACTAGACTGCTTCCAACCTGGATGGGAAACACATTGCCCTGCCCTCACCTGAGTGCCCTCCTGAGGCTTCTCCTAGGATTGGAAACAAAAGAGTTAATATCAGGCACAGTGAGGGAGCCCCTGGGATCCTACACAGCCTTCAGATTATACTGTCACATATTTTCAATACCCTCCCCTGAATATACAGCCTTTAAAGGCAAGAAACAGATGAATTGTGGGGCAATTCTGAGTTACCCTTTCCTTCCTGATGGTTCTGTCACTCAGACACACAGTAGGGCTCACCTCTGCCAGGCCCTAGAGGATTTGTGCAAAGTGACTGTTAAATGCAAGTGGGAGTGCAAGAAGACACAGGAGGAGCAAGATAGAGCAAACAATGGTTGAACTACACATAATGACCATAACGGAGTTGATTATTGATGAACCTGGATGGTGCAGAACTAATGTGCAAGGAAAGACTGATAAATTCACAGAAACGTGCAGAGTAGTTACTCTGCAGTGAGTGTGTAAGCATTGTTAAATGGCATACAATGGCTGTGTCGGAGGGGAAGCTGGAAGAGTGAGGGGCATGAGGGGCAGTTGATAACCTGGCCCCAGTGTGTGTGCAATAAGACTCTATAGGCTGGCACACAGTAGTGTGAGAGTAGAAAATTTGATGGCGAGCATGGGAGGAGCGATTGTTAAATGCTACAAGAGTGTGCTGGAGTGAAAGTGGGATGCACACGCATAGACTCATTGGTGAACTGCACATGGAGGGTATGCAGTGACTCCAGATGGCAAACAGATTTGCAAAGTGACCTGGAAATGAGTCACTGGCTTTTTAATTACACAGTGAGTGTGCAAGGAGATATTGGTGAATGTCAGAGGGGGCATGTAAGAACTGGGCACTGGATGAAGCAGAGTGACCAGTGAGTATGTGAGGAGTGACTACAATGGTCCATTTTATGTGCCAGTGTGGTCAGGTCAGGGTGCAGTTATTTGGCTAAATGTGTGTCTGGATGTTGTTGGCATTTTTAAAATGTGATTAACATTCAACTCAAGAGATTTAAAGCAGATTACCCTCCAAATTGTGGGTAGACCTCACCAAATTAGTTTAAGATCTTAACAGCAAAGGACCTAGGTTTCCCAAAGAAGCATTTCTGCCTTTAGATTGGATCACAGAAGCCCTGCCTGAGTTTCCAGCCTCTAGACTCAAGACAGCAATGTCAGCTCTTCCCTGGGTCTGCAGCCTATCACACAGATTTCACACTCACCAGCCCTTAACACCTCTCTTTCTACATATAGTCTATTGGTTCCATTTCTCCGGAGAATCCTGAAACTGTGACTACTGCCTATAATATGGGTGTGCAACAAGTGGAAACTGGATGGTACAGACAAGTGTGAAAGGAGTGCAATGATAAATTCTAGACAGGACAGAATGAGTACACAGAGTGGTTGTTGAATCAAACAGTTTGCAAAGTGACTTTAGATGGCCAATAGTGGGTGTGCAGTGAGTTAAGCTGGATGGTGTATGAGGTGTGGAAGAGACCCAGGTTCCAGCAGGCCTTTGGGCCCTACCTGGCCCACAGGGAGAGCTCAGACAAGGCATTCTCCCTCACTGGGTGTGCAGCTGCAAGGGAGGGCTCAAAGTCTCTGCAGGGGCAAGGTATTGCTGTAGCAAGCAGGAGGGGGACAGACTTTGCCTTGCCCTATTGCCAGGGCCCAAAGAGCACCTGAATGATGTACCTATGACATCTGGGAGACCTGCATGAAGGACAGCACATGAGGCCTGGAGCTCTAATAGACACATCAGGATCCTGCTGGGGAGGAGAGGATCATAGGCCAGAAGAGGGAAGGAACGCTCTATTTTAAACAGTGATTCCAACGTGGGATGCAGACACAGGTCTTGGGTCTTGGGTCCGCCTTGGGATCCAGTCTCTACCCTACACCGAGGGCCCTCTTCTAGTGGGAGATGTGTGGACTCATGCAGGGATGTGGTGCTACTGCAGGGGGGGCCCTGCACTGCTGAGGATGGGAGGCTGTCAGCATGGGTGCTAGCCTTTGCTGAGGGAAGGGTGGTGGGGGGAAGTAAACCTGGCCACATGCCACGCCCACTCCCGAGTCCCCAGCACATTCCTAGCCTCCTTGCTCTGGGTTCAAATGACCAACACTTCCCCATGCACCCTCTCACAAGATCCAGTTCCCAGTCCTGGCTGAGCCTCACAAGGACAAGGAGCCTGGATCTTCTGGACAGGTGTCAGTGCCCCAGGGATGCCAAAAGAGAGCCAGGACATACCAGACCCCTAAGAGCAGGAACTGTGCCTGGGACACTCAAGTGACAGTTCAACGGGGAGGTGACAGGTCCCAGGCCACACAGGAGGGCAGAGCTTTATTTCCAGAAGGGATCCTGGAGCAGGATGACCGCCTTCCACACTGGTGCCTCCAGCATTCCCCAAAGACGTGCTTCAGCCAGTCCTCAGAGCATGCACTAAAGGGACGTCGTGGCAGCTACAGCCTCTTTCAGCTGCTGCAGTAGTACCTCTGGCCGTGGTGAGAATGTACTAGTATCTACCCTCTGGAAGTCAGGGTGGACCACCACGGACTCCAGCACCTCAGCTATGCGGCCAATGTCAAATGCGGCCTGCTGGGGGCCCAATCCAGTGTCCGCGCCACCCTCTGCCTGGCCAGGGCTCATCCCCTTCGCAAGGAGGAGAAGCCTCCTTTCAGCAATGATCTTCAGGAAGTGATAAAATTCTTCAAAATTAATCCCAGAGCAGGACTTCATGATGACCTGGGTCAGAAAGAAACAGCCAGTGAGCTGCTGCTCACTCATAGCTCTGGGCAAGCTCTGTTGACCCTATACCGAGTCTAGGCTGCAAAGGGCCCTGACACACAGTCCCGTCCTTGAGGATGTAGAGACACACCGGGGGGTCGGTCAGTGATCAAATGGGTCTGAGTCCTGCAGCCTGGAAGCCCCAGACCCTCACTCACATAGGTAGGCCTAGCTGCCACTGGGCCCCTAAGACCGCAGCTCTGACCTCAGAGACCACACCTCCCTTTAGGTTGCAGGCTGCCCCGGGGTTTTTTCCACACCTTTCCCTGGCTGAGGCCCGGGCCTGGTGAGCATATTCTTGCCCCAGCTGTGGTCCTGGCCCAGGTGGGCCCCTACCCACCTCCTTCTCCTACATAGCTGTGGCAAGCCTCACTCACCCGGTGCCCCCACTACTGCTCACACTCGTTGTCCCACCTGGCAGTGGTGATGCCAGTCAGGCATGGCGTCCCTCCACTCAATGACCTCCTGCTGCACGGCACGGAGCTCCTGCTGCAGGAAGTGCCACATGTTGGCCAGGTTACAGCCGTTGACCCAGTTGTGGTTGATGGAGATGGTGTCCTCCTGGAAGGGGCAGGGCGCAGGCTGTCCTCATGATCCCACAGGGGGCACTGTCCCCTCCCCCTGTCCTGAGATCCACTCAGACTTCCTCAGCTGGGAAGAGCCACTCCGAGCTCCCACTGGGAGCCAGCAGAGAAGAGGGAGCTGGGGCTGGGATCATCCTAATCCACAATTATTAACCCACAGTGGGGCTCCCCAAAGGCTGGGACAACCCCACGTGTGTGGACCCCTTGCCCACTGTCACTCAAGAAAGTAACATGTACGGAGGCAGAGAGGCTGGGGGCCGTCAGCGGTGCTGTGTGCAGGAACCAACATGGCTACATGCAGCACCACTCTTGCCCATGGCCTGCCCCATCCCATACCCAGGCTCTCCCAGAGGGACAGCCTGCCCACTCTGCAGGACGCATTTGGGAAGGTGCTGAAGGCAAGGCGAGCTGCGGGGCAGCCCCGGGCAGCCCCGCGGCCCGCTCCCTGACTCATCGGGCCGCAGGCCGTGGGTGTGGAGCGCCCGCCTACCAGGTTGTGGACTTGGTGGTGCCACCCACTGGGCACAAACACCATCTCGCCGGCCTCCTGCGTGACCTCCAGCGGCGGGCCACAGCCATCTCGCGTGGGGTGCAGGTGGCTGTCCAGGAGGCTGGGGGAGGTCACATCGTAGGGCAGGCCACCATGACGGTCCCGCAGGGCGTCTTCTTGCCCTGGTGGGAAGAAGAACCACTTCTTCCTCCCGCAGATGTTGACGGACCAGCTGAAGGAGCGGAAAATGTCGGCGTGGAACGGCGACCTGTGCAAGAGCTCCTGTTGGTGCCATGTGGCTCGGATGTGGGCTCTGCTTCTTTGGAATAGACTGGCCAGACTCAGAGGCCTCAGGGGTCCCCAGTTCTCATACCTGGCCTGTGAGCCAGGTGGGAGGGCCAAACCTCTCCAGCCCCAGAACATCACAAAGGAGGTGCAGGAGCTCTTTCCATTTGGCTAACAGGGATCTCTGAGAGGCTTTGGGCAAAAGCCAACAGACCAACAGAAAGGTTCAGGAGAGTGACCGGGGACAGGGGCATAGGATGGTGGATGGGAGCAGACAGGCAGTTACCAAGTGCCGGTGGGCCCCATGTAAACGAAGCGGTAGTCATCCACGTCTAGGGCGTCCCAGTACTCGTTGAGCCAGTCAGATGAGAAGTATATGGGCAGGGTGAACACGTCTTCTGTCGAGAAGTCCCTTTAGAAAGTGGCATGAAGCTGCAGCATAAGTGGCTACAAGCCAACCTCCCAGCACCCACATCCTGAGTGCATGAAATATCATGAGAGTTTTGAAATTATGTGAATGACCCTGACCTGCCTTCTGGAGTTAGCACCAACCACCAGGAGTGGGGCCACCTCAGACCACCCAGCCATAGCCCAGCCACCAGATGACCCCAGCTGATCCCTGCCCAAATGACTGAACCAGAGATATAAGCAGATAAAATGGTTTTGGGGGTGCTATGACACAACCTAGACAACTTGTGCAGGCAGTGACCTAGATGTTTAGGGCCCCTTCCACACCCATTCCAGGATTTCAGCCTCTGGCTGAGCTGGGGTTATAAAGGCATCATTTGCATCATGATGGCTTCCCGAATTTGGGAGCTTCCACTTTTTTACCCACACCACTGACTCTATCAAGCAGATCCAAAGCCATGAGGCCAGATGTGAGGATAGCCCAGGTACACCAAGGTCCTTTCTGCCTTGTCTCTCAACCCTTCACTCTCCTGGTTCACCCGACAACCCAACCAATGGGATCCCAAATAGAGGAACACTCTAAACCAGCCCAAGGGAGAGTGCACATTCAGCTACACAGTCATACAACACTGTTGGTCAGAGGCCATGCTAGGATACAGCCTCAGTAGTACCAAACCACTGGTAGTTTCCCCGACACCATGCAGATTCCACCGCTGCCATGCCTCTGTACGCTAACAGACGCCTGCTCACCCTTCACAACCCTGCTCAGATATTCTCTCCCCTGTGGCTGCCTGCCTGCCTGATGCAGCTCTTCCTTTGCTCTTTTTATTTTTGGGTTGCCCAGGAAAATGCAAGACACTCTGTCAAAACTGAATTTCAAATAAACAATGAACAAGTTTCTAGGATAAGTATGTAAAAACCACTCATTGCTTATCTGAAGCACAAATTCACAGGACATGAGCGTCTGAGTCTATGAGTCCATCTGGGCTGCTGGAATATGAATTCCTGAGGCCAAGGCCAGAGTGTGGCTGCATCTTAGCTTCTGTCTGCCAGGTAAGAAACTGTGTAGCAGGCAGTACCAAGGCAAGCTGTGAGCAGGATGCTGCTGATGCCTTTCATGTACTCTTGGATTGCTCTTGGGAAGCACAAGGGCCTGAATTCATTTTTTGGGGGTGGGGGGGAGTTTTAATTCCTGCATCAGTGAAACAAGAACTCGATTGTTCACTCATTTATTAAATGAGCACCTACTCTGTGCCAAGGCCCTGTGCCAGAGAGTGGGGGTCTGCGTAGGACCCCTTCCCTGCTTGTGAAAAGCATAACCCTGGCAGGGGAAATGGCTACAAAACCTGAGGACCACCTCAGAGAGCGGGAACACCACAGATGGGGTGGGGTTGCCCACATGAGTGAGATGTTTCTCAGGACAACCTCCTTCGAGCGCTCCAGGTGGAAGAAGTGTGTGGTAGGTGGGGACAGACCTTGGAAGGCCTCAATAAACAGTTGCCACTGCTTGTTAGTGATGGAGATTTTTAAATGGGAGGGACACAGTCCTGCTGGGAAGCTCATCTGGACTTTAGTGAGCCTAGCAGTGGCGTGCAGGACCTGAGGCAGGGCAGTCTGGAGACTGGCAGCAACCAAGGTGAATGACAAAAGGTCTGACTTGGGAGAAGTAGGTTTGGACACGGGAGGCTGGTCCCAGGGGTGCCTGAGAGGATAGGCAAAGGCTGGGTGCTGCCAGCTAGATGGAAGTGAAGTTGACAAGGAAGGTTCTAGGCAAAACTGACAACGAAGAGGTGGGTAACCACAGCCATATGCGCCTTTGCCAGGCCCACATTCTTCACAGCAGCCAAGCCTGTGATGGCATAGTGAGATGGCCATGACTGGAGAGAATGACACTTTCAACCAGGCTGAAGAGATCAAGTTAAATTCCTCAATGGGTTAAAGCTCAGTTCCTCTGTGTGCAGCCAGGGCTCACTCAGAACTGAGAAGGAGTGCTGTGGCCAGTATTCCAGGCCCCTTTACCTGCACAGATGCCAGTCTTTGAGATATAAACAGCCCCGTGAAGAGGAGTAGTTTCCCTGAATGTACTCTTTCCAGTAGCTGATGTAGTCTCTGAGGGGCATGTGTTCTTTGGGGTTGGAGTTGTATTCCTGGACCCCACAGTTTGCAACAGGTACAACCACGTCTCCTGAAAGGAAAGGGTCAGGCAAAAGACTTTTCTGAGAGTCCTCCAGCCTGTCCATCCTCCCTGACCCTGGCCGCCCTCCAATTCACTGCTACACCGTCTCCAGTGAATTCTTCTCATGCCCTGCCTCCCTCAAGCCCTCTGTGGCTTTCCTCATTTGCGCCCTCACAGTCTGACTTAGGTCAGAGTCTAGGCCTCTGCTTGCACTCCAGGGTGTTCCTGCCCAGTCCTTACCATAGTTCTGAAGCAGATAATCGAAGTTGGGCTTTCCGCTGGGTGTCACCCAGAGCCTCCTGCTACCCCAGTCCTCGGTGAAGGCGCTGGAAAAAACACAGGGCAAGTTGGGGAGCAGGTAGCCCTTGAAAAAGTCGGCGTAGGAAAAGGAGTCCGGCTTCTCGATGAAGTCCACGCGGTCCAGTTTCAGACAAACCCTGCTGGGGAGACGCCCCTCGAGGCCTCTGAAGTGGCTCTCGGCGAATACGCGCGTCTCCCTGTCCATCCCGGGCCAGGTTCTGCGTCCGTGGGGCGCAGGGTAACCTGGGCTGGGAGTCTGCCGCGGGGGGACGGGGAGTCTGGAGGGCTGCTGGGGACGGGGCCGGGCTCGGGGGATGTCGAAGGAGCGGCGGGGACAGAGGGGCTGGTGCGGACGGTGGAACCAGCGGTGAGGCCTCCCCGCCGTGGGCCGGCGAAGGGCGGAAGCCCAGAATCCCACTCGCGCATTCTCACGTCTCCGCTCTTTAAACTGGGAAGAGAAAAAAGGAAGTGTTTGCTAAAACTGCTTCCGGAGTAAACACTCTAGGCGTCCGTGGCTCACAGCCCACAGCCGGCCTGGGAGAAACCGGGGAAGTACAGACAGCAAAGCCCGCGGTAGTCCCAGAGCAGTCAAGTGGAACCAAGAGTCTGCACTTGGAGTTCCTGCCGGAGCCTGAAACACGGCGAGCCAGGCCCTGCGCGCATGCTCGCTTCATGCTGCGGCCCGCACCGGGTACTTGAACGGCCTGCGGCAGCTTCGACCCAGCTTCGGGTACCCCGGGGCTTCAAAGGTTGTCGAACGGCGCCGGCCCCGAGTCTCGCCGTTTTCTCGTCTTCCCAGCGACTCGAGTAAGCGGTGTCTCCAGTCTGCAGCTGGGCTTGTGCTCTTCCGGCATAATCCCTCCTGACGCTACCAGCGAGGTAAGGACTCCTCTTCTTTCCTTTCTTAACCTTCAAGGACTGCGGAAGGTTGGTGGGATGTGGGTAGGGCTAACAAAGAGGTACAAGGGCCAACAGTGGGATCTGAGGGATGCTGGGGGTCTTTAAGGGATGCTGGGGACCTGGAGGGGATGGAGAGGGGGTGGAGAGGCCCTGGCTAGGGAAATGGTGGAGGCCCAAGGAGATGATGGGGACTTGGAAGGAATGCTGTAATTTGCCGGTGATGGTGGGACCTGGTGGGGTTGCTGGGGGTTAGGGGAGTGCTGAGGGCCAAGGGCGATGCTGGGAACATGGAGGGGATGTGTAGACCAGGATAGGATGGTTGGGACCTGGACGGGGTGGTGGGAACCTGGAGGGGATACTGGGAGAATAGGGAGGGTCTGAAGTGAAGGTGTGGAAATACGGGACTGTGCACACCAGACCTGAAATGAGGAACAAAAAAGGGGGACTTGAGTGGGGATGACACGTCAGGGTCTCAGCATGTTGGAGAAATACATGTTCTTTCAACTCAGATCTACCCGTATTAGTATGGAAGAGAAGAAAACAGTTTCATTACTGTTTGAGCAGATTACGTACATTTAAGGCATCTGCAAGAGAGTAGAGTTGGACAGAACTTCACACATTTCACACACAAAAAGCAGAGAAAGAATTGTGAAGAGCTCTGTCATCGCCTTGAGGAAAGTCTGTGCCTGACAAGAGACTCCTGCCTGGGTTCTGGAGGTCCCTGTTTATTTACAGCTCTGAGTCAGCAGGTGGTGACTGTGCCCTGTAAAATCTGAACACTGAGTTTTTTTCATTCCTGACTAAAAGAAACACTCAAAGGGTAGAGAAAGAGCAACTTCTTCCCCTTTATTGAACAGTGAAGATGTAATCTTATTTATCCTATAGGTGGCATAAGGGAGACTCTGGGGATATTGGGGCTCTGAGCTTTGGAGAGGGGTTTGGGGGGTGGAGACTCTTTCCAAGGGGTTTAAAGCTTATGCAGGAGAACAACAAGAACCAGAAGTGGGGAAAGGCAGAGGGGGGGACTAGGAAGAAAGTGAGTTAGGGAGCGTCTGAAGTCCAGGTAGAGGAGGGGTCTAAAGTGGGAGCTGAGAACACACGGGTAAGATGGGACAGGTGGTGAGGAGTTTGTGGCAGGCAGAGCAGTGTGAGAGGGTGTGTGATCCTGTGCACTTTTCCCAGTCTGTCCTATTGTACCTCACATGGTCAAGCTGTGGAATTCTTCATTGGCCCAGTGTTGGGCAGAAAGTTAGAATGCCCTGGGAAGTTAAAATGGAGAATAAGAGTCACCCTTAATTCCATCCAGAGATGAGCATTTTTTCGTTTCTTGATATAGAGTTATCCTTCCAGGCATGTACTCACTCATTTGTTTTTTTCGCTATAATCCTCTCTGTACACACACACACAGTCTATTTTATATGTAAGTGAATTTACATATGTAAGCTTTTGCTGCTTTTAACTTTTTTTTTTTGGCTTTTAACTTTTTAAAAAAGATGAACAGTTGTCAGTTTTTTACCACATATTGACTGGATGTTCCTTAATTATTTGATTTTTAGCTGTGGTAAGTGCAGATCATGGAAGGCAAATAGGAAAAGTATGGGAAGCAGAGTGTTCATAATTGTCTAAAGATTTGGGAAATATGGTTCAAAGTTTGCGTTGTAAGGGAAATGTTAAGTTCAGATAGACATTGCCTGGTAAGAATTCCAGAATTCTAGCTTCTGAAGCTCTGCGGTTGCGACTAAGTTTTATAAGTAAGGGGATGCTTTAGGCCAGCAGGTCCCCATGCTTCCCAGGATTGTTGGGGCAACTGAACCAGTAGCTCCGGGTAGGAGAGCATGTCTCCTTTCTTGAGCATTTGCCCTGGGCCAGGCATTTTGTCTTGTATTTTCTCTAGTTTGTATGATGGCTCTCTAGTGTTGACCCTGTTACCACCATTGTATGCATGAGGCTCTGACATAGCTATTGAGAACTGTATTGGGACTGGAACACAGGTCTGTGTTCCTCCAAGGCCCCTAGACAGCGGCCCTGATATCACCTGGGCACTGGTGGGAAGTGCACATTACTGAGCCCCACCCAGAGCTGAATCAGATCTGGGAGCATGGCATGCCTTATCATACCCCAATGACAGACCCCACAGAGGGCCAGAGGAAAAATGGCAGGAGGGGAATTTAAAAGTTAGCATTTGAGGGAAATGCAGTGGGAATAACATAAAATCCTAGTTCTCAGCTCTGAGAAGTTAAGAAGATGGTGCATGCCTTGTGAATAGGCTATGTTATTGCAATGAAACACCCCAAACCTCCCAGGTTGAAAGTGGGAGCCTCTGAGGAGCAGGAGGTGAAGGTAATGGAAAAGACTGACCGCTGGTGCCCGGAGACACTGCTCCCACTGTTCTGACTCTAATCCTTCTTATGGTCAGGAGTTATTGGAAGGTGTGTAAAATGTTGCTTGGTCTGTTACATTGGAAATTAACTAAAAATAGGGTGTTTACTTGATACTGAGTCTACTCCAGGACACAGGTCTGATGGAAGTGCTAAAAGAGATCCATTATACGAACTGCAGTGTGTTGTAAGTTCAGTCCCTGTGACCACTCATTTCTTCCCCAAGAGCATCACTGTGTGGATTAGTCTCAGACACTCTTGAGGTACCTTGCCATGACCTCCCCTCCCTGATTCAACTCTAGCCATAGGGTCAGCAGGTGTGTTGTGTTTTTTCTGGAGATGTGGGTTCCAGGTTACGGCAGGCGAGGACCAAATAAGGACTTCAGGAACTTAGCATAGAATGGTGACTTAATTTAGCATATAGAAAGAAGAAAACTGTCCCCAGTGGACACAAGTGTGTTTTCACATCATATGATTTGTAGTTCACTCATCCCATATTCGCTGGGTTCCTGTGATGCACCAGTATTGTCCCCAAGGCACCCTCCTTGTAGTGTTTGCCTTCTCCAGTGTTTTGATCCAGTTGGTCAACATGTAAACACGATCACAGGCTCTTTGGAATTACTGTGAGTGCTGTGGTTGGTGAAGAGGCAAGGATGCCCCTGGAACAGAGATCTGGAGAGTGAGGTGGAGTTGGCCACTCAGAGTCCTAAGAGCCGCAGGTAGGGAGCCCTGAGGAGCAGAGCAGAGAGAGAGGCTCTGTCTACTGGCCTGAGTGGTGTGGCTGTGGTTACCAAAGCCTACCTGACTTAGCTGGTGACTTTACTCAGGGTACACGGGAAAGGGTTTCCGCAGAAGAGTGACCTTTTCTCATTTTGTTTGTGGTTGTCGCACCAGCTACTGGATAGAGACCGAGTGGTGGGGGCAGAGGGAAAGAAGGAGGTCCGTTGGGAAGTTGTCCAGGACAGTGGTGACAGCCTTGCCTAGTGCTGTGGCTGTGGGGGTGGGGAGTGCAGAGGGCAGGTGTGAGATGCAGCTGCCGGGACTTGCTGCTGGATTGAGAGGGATAAGGAAGAGGAATCTATGAGAACTCACCTGGCTCTGCCTTCACTGAAATGCAGGAGCAGATGGAGGGGCTTGCTTAGTTGGAAATGTCTATTAGATGGTCAGGTGGAAATGCCCAGGCAGTACTCAAGTCTCAAGAGAGTCTGGGCTGGACAGGAAAGTTTGCCAGGCAACAGCTGGAAGGTATATTTAATGCCATGAAACTGTGTTGACTCACTTAAGAACAGAGTATTGATTAAGAGGACCAAGGTTGTGACCTGGTGATTCCAGCATTTAGCAGTCAGATAGAAGAGGAAGAACCAGCAGAGCAGACGGAAAACAGGCTCCAGGGGGCGGGAGACCAGGGGAGCATGGTATCCAAGAATCCAAGAGATGATGGCTCTCAGGAGGTGGGCAGGTGTGTTGGACAGAGGTTAGAACAGATGTGTGCTTTAGATTTGGCCACCTGGAGGCCTGGGCTGAGACGTGTCCGTGAGCAGAGGGGCAGGAGCCTGTCTGGAGGGGGAGAATCCTGGCTGGTGGCCAAGCACAGGGGCACATTTGGAGTCTCTTGGAGGAACAGTAAGTGGACTGTGGGGACTGTCTGGCTACTTATAGTCTATGCAACAGCAGAATAGTTTAACAGAGACCATGTGCTCACAAAGCCTAAAATATTTACTACTTGGCCCTTGGGGAAAAAAAAAAGCATGCCCTATCCTAGTGGTGAAGGGACAGAGAAGTTATTGTTGCTGGAGGGGAGGAGGTTGGGATCAAGAGAACTGGAACCTGGTCTTTGAGGGAGTGGGGACACTGCTTCCCATAAACTGTGCGTGGAGAGAGAAAAGGCAGACACCCAGGGACAGGTGTGGTATCTGAGTCCTCAGCTGAGGGACAGGGAGGGGGTGTGTGGGGTCATTCTAACGCACACGGGAATGTTGTTCCTTTGGCTGTTCCACTTAATCGTCATTTATTTTGGTCTGATTGGAAGGCTGCCATGGAAATCTGTTGTAGGAAAAGTTGTGGCTACAGGTTTCTCCTTTTGCTTTTTCCTTGGTTTTCTTCAAACCTAAGTACTTTTCTCATATTTTCTTCTATATACTACAGGAAAGAGAAATGTTTCTGTTCTTCTCTTGAATTTTCTTTCCTCTTTTCTTTCTTTTTGAATTTTAGAATAGTTTAGAGCTGCTGTTGTCCATAGGTCTTTTAGTGATTTTAATGGTTAACAGAGACCCAGAAGGTGAAATAACTTTTCCACAGTCATAAAATTTGATGGAGCTGGCGTTGGAACTGCAGCATAGTTCCTTGGATGCTGCAGTGGCAGACTCAATAATTCTTTGGGGAATTTGTGCATAATCTCAGTGTTCAAGGAATACCTCCCAGGTACATACTCAGGAATGACAGCTGAAGTCAGGTAATTGTTAATATAAATTCAGTTTTCATGCTAACTCAATGTCTTAAGTATGGGGATGGGCAGTAAACAAGATGTGGCCCTCATCAGCTCTCTCTCATGGCAGGCACAGAGTGGCCCAGTGGCAGGAGGCTTTCTTCAGTCAGGAGGACCGGGGTCCTGCCAGCTTCAGAGCTGTGAGCCTGACCAGAGCCATGAGCCCACTAGTGACTGAGGCCAAGGCACCTTGTCTTGGACGTGGAAACACTGAAAAACATGGTTAAATTGTTGGGGTTAGTCCTCCCCTGATTCTCAGAGTAAAAGTCTTTTCTCTTATTCACATCTGGATGACTGCCCCGTGGCCTCACGGCAAGACGGTGCTAGCAGGTCGTGCAGGTGGCTTGCCAGGGTCCTTACAACTCAGGAGGGACGGCGATGTGTCAGTCATAACACGCTGAAGGCCTGCACCTCCCTTGCTTGCCTGTCCTGGGAGAGGCCCCACAGTCTGTTTTATGTCTGTTTGAGAGTGCTTGGGTGAGTGTCCTTTCTGGGGAGAAAGGTCTGATGAAGGCCCTGTGGCTCTGCAGTTTCCTTTGTCTGGTGGGAGCCACTGTTTAAGGGGAAAGGCACCCTCCCAGCTGCTCTGCCCCTTGCATTGTGCTTCTGCGCAATCCCAGCGTGTGCCGGGAGGACCTGCGAGGGAGCTCACAGATAAAGCCTGCAAAGAAGACGACACCAGTCTTTGGTACAGAAGGTCAGGAGTTTCAAACAGCTGAGGAGATCTTCGTTAGCTTTCCAGTGACATAAGAGCATGGGTTTCCTGGATCATTTACAGAGCCCTGCCCAGTTGGGACTATGAGGTTGTCTGTTTGTTCAGTGTGTTTTTAGTGTTGGTCTGGCATTCATCATCATGTTGGCTAAGACGATGGATTCTTGGGTTCATGTCTCCTTAAATATGTAGATCCTAAGGCTGTTGCTTTCTCAGAATTGACACTCAGAGAAAACACTTGAAGATGCTAATACTCCTGAAAGTATTAGCCAAGCCATCAGTGGACTTTTAATTTTTTAAAAAATCATTTATTTATTTATTTATTTTTGGCTAAACCAAGTCTTCCTTGCTGTGTGTGGGCCTTCTCTAGTTGTGATGGTGGTGGGTGGGGGGGCTGCTCTTCGTTGCGGTGCACAGGCTTCTCATTGCAGTGGCTTCTCTTGCTGCAGAGCAAGGGCTCCAGGCACACAGTAGTTGTGGTACATGGGCTTAGTTGCTCGTGGCATGTGGAATCTTCCCAGACCAGGAATCGAACCTGTGTCCCCTGCATTGGCAGGCGGATTTTTAACTACTGGACCTCCGGGAAAGTCCTGTCAGTGGACTTTTAGAGCTTTTGCCATGATAGGACTGTGCTCATTCATTTGTTGAATGAAGTGAATTGGAGATGATCTCTGTGGTCCCTTTATATTTATCACTTCCAAGTGCCATGTCTTACTTTGTAGTGATGACAAAACTCTCATCCTTAATATGGCAGCTCTCTTCTAGGCTTGTCCTAATTGCAGGCTTTAGTAATTAGTAGAGCTAGTAAATTGGACGGCTTTGTAGTTGTAACAGGGCTTGATAGGCACATACGCATAACTGGGAAATTTGGGCCAGCCCTTGCTGTTGTGATTAAGAGAAGTTCTAGACTATATTTGGAAAGTGCTTCAATTTGATTAACATAGTTAAATTTATTTCTCTTGTAATAGAATCAAGTTGTTTTGACACCTTAATTTTGTGTATGCTACGCACATTCTTCTTTCTTTTCTTCTCTTTTTCACTGTCATGTTTGTTTTTCTGTTCAGGTGTTGTCTGTAGCCAACTCTGATCAGATAGTGGAAACTAATGAGACCAAATGCAGATTCTGAGTATAGTGATGTTTTAGCGGTCATTAAAGAAATGGGATCAAGAGAAAACTGTAGGCTGTTCACACCTAATAGATGAACAGAGTTAGTTCTGTAGATACTTTGTAGTATTCATAATTACACTTATAGCGTATATTAGGTGCCAAGTACTCTTCTCAGCACCTTTCACATATCGGTTCAGTTAAGCCTTACCACTGCAGTATGAGATAGGTATAGTTACCTCCATTTACAGATCAGGAAGTGGATGCAGGAGTGCTGAGTCACACACGGAAGGGTCATACACAGAGTGGGAACACTGGCCATTATCTGTATGAGAGGTTTGTGTTGTAGTCTTCCAGATGTACTGCTACCCAAGGCAGTGATTTCAAATGTTTTTGAAATTGTAATACCCAGCTGAAATTTAGTTTTGGTACATCTCTCATGTGTACATTTATTATTAATTTTAATAAAATTTTATTTTATTAGTAAATATTTAGTAAATCCTTCATTGAAGTGTTAACGCAGAAAAATAAGCAAATCATAAGAAGAGAAAAAGCACAAATCTTGAATTACCACAAAATGAATACACCCAGGGCAAGAAGCAGAACAGTACCAGTACTGCAGAGCCCTCCTCAAGGCCCCCATTTCCCTGGTTATAACTACCATTCTGATTCCTGTTTTTGAGCTTTTCATGTACTTATTTTTATTTTATTTTATTTTTTTTATGTACTTATTTTTAAAATGAATTAAAGTTTGGGGAAAGTCTTGATTCCCTTAAGTCAATAGAAACATCTTAGGGTGTTATGAGTTGATAGAGTTGATTTGTGGAGTTTACTTCCTAAATACTTAGTTTTAATAGAGATTCTGGTGTGAAGAACCCGTACCCCAAAGTAGAATGATCTTGTGGTGTGCATCACTGCTGGGAATCATGAAGGGTCTGAGACTTTCTTATAGGTTTGAGAGTGAGGCTGCCTTAGTTTTGCAGATGTAGAGGAAGATAAGAGGCCCTTGGTCAGAGAGAAAGGGCCTGTTGTGTGTAGCACAGCAGGATTCGTGTGTACATCTGCCCCTGTGCCCCCTAACTTCTAAGGCCCAAGGGGATGCTGCGCATACCACAGGTTTGTGTCATAGCTTATGAGGGGACTGCTAGCAAACCTGTCCAACCCTTGCCTCAAAGGGACACTAGCTTACTATCCCAGTCAGGAAACAGAGCTCTCAGCCAGGAGGAAGACACTGTCCACAGTGACAAGGAAGATATTCTTGGACAGTTTTCATGACACAAGATTTCATATCAATTTTTGATATAATATGTGGAGAAACACCGTGAAGATGTAACGTCCACACCTTGTATGGAGTATTGAGCAGTAGGGTGAGGCCACCCTGAGCACTGACCACAACTACGCTGAGGGTCACAGCTGGACAGATACCATAAACCGTGAGTATCTGTTCACTCATTCAGTCACAAAGTATTTCCTGGGTTAGGATTATGAATAAAATATGATCATTGCCCTTTGAGAGCTTGCAGTCAAATAACAAGTGGTCATCCTACCGTTTAACATGTACAGCAAGTGTGCATGAATTCTGTACGGCCCCACAAGGCAGAAAGCGAGGAGAAGAGGCCGAGGGCGGGTAAGGCCGCTCTCACTCTGGAAGGAAGATTTCAGTAGCAGCAGGTGGTGTTGGAGCACCAAAGGCAGGAGACCCATTAGATGCCACTGTAGTCCAATTAAGACTTCTTTACATCTCTTTTTATGCCTATAACCTATGAGCTGTGGGTTTTTTGTTTTCTCGCATTAACTCACGTCATAGTTGATGATGCTCTTCCTAATCTCAAGTCACTTTATTTCTTTATAACTAGGACTCTCAATTCAGTGAAAGTTCTTCAGGTGTAGCTACTCCCTTTTTTGCTGTCCAGCCTTGTGTTGTTTGATGTGGCGTGTAGTACAATAATTACTTTGAAGAGTCTTGAGTCTTTAGAATATAACTCAGTGAGGAAGTTTATAGAATTCCAATGGACTCTTAAGCTTTGTGAGCCAAGGATGTTGTTGTTTCTTTTCTGCCCAGCATAGTATGTTGGGGGTCTTAAAACTTGTGGTTTGACCCGGTACAAAGTCTTCATCCTTTCTTGGCCTTATATTCTTTATCTGTATGATGAGAGGGTTGGACTGAGTGTTTTACAAGGGCTGTTTCGGATCTGTCATTCATGACTTTTAAGTGCTTTGATAATGAATTCTCTGTTGGTCCAGTGGGAAGGACTCTGCGCCCTCACTGCTGAGGGCCTGAGTTCAGTCCCTGGTTGGAGAACTAAGATCCCGCAAGCTGTGTGTTGTGTCCAAAAAAAGAAAAAAATGTATTGATAAGGAATTCCCTGCTGGTCCAGCGGGTGGGACTCTGCGCTCTCACTGCTGAGGGCTTGGATTCAGTCCCTGGTTGGAGAACTAAGATCCCACAAGCTGTGTAGCGTGTCCAAAGAAGAAAAAAATGCCTTGGTAAATGCAAACTGTAGACATGAATAGTATACCTCTGTTACATACAACTATATAAAACTATATATAAACATGCACATATAATTACATGGAACTCTATAAAATTAGTTGGGATTACATAAATGAAAAAGTTTGTAGGATTATTTTCTGTATGACACTAAGTAAACATAAAAATTTCAAAAGAAGAGTGTTAGTTTAAAAGCTTGTAGAATGTATAGCGGTAGGAGTCATCACAGCCAGAGTGGTGTTCTTGTGAAGAATCCTTGGCAGTCGTTTCCAGTGATTTTCTTCCCTCGGTCACATCTGGCTATGGATGAGCAGTGAGGGTGCTGTGGTGCAGAGCTCCTGGGGACCTTGGTGCTCTGGGACAAGTACGAGTCTGGCCCCAGCCCTTACTTCTCTCCTGAGTCGGGTGCAGTCTCCCTCCTGCCTGCCACAGGTGGTGTGAGAGTCCTTGTAGGTGTGGGCCTGGCCATGTGCTAGAGTCTCCCGTGGACTCAGAATCCAGATCACGCCCTCCGTGTCGGTGTCCCGATGTCTCTGGTCCAAGTGTCCAAGTCCTGGTTTAGGCTCGCCCACCCACTAATGTGTGCCCTTTCCTTCAGAGGCAGAGTGACCTTGGCTGTGGTGCACACCGACCTAGGAACCAGATGAGCAGAGACATCTGCGTCCAAACCTGGCCATGCTCCTATTATTTAGAACTTGAAAAGCGATGGGTCCCTGGAAGACTTTCATTAACTTCTCTCTCACTAAAATTTATGACTGATAAAACTAGAGAAATTCTTGTCAGCTTTCCCCTTTCTAGTATCATTGAGATCAAGAAAGAAGCTTCT
Source organism: Cervus canadensis (assembly GCF_019320065.1). Taxonomy (NCBI): domain Eukaryota; kingdom Metazoa; phylum Chordata; class Mammalia; order Artiodactyla; family Cervidae; genus Cervus; species Cervus canadensis. The sequence goes on from NC_057389.1 coordinate 98,425,845, forward strand.
CATTTTATCTTCAGTTCCATTACCATCCTGGAGAGGGACCGCAACAAGCACTGGTTCAGTTCCTTGCAGCCTAGTCGGAATGCCGTTTTCAGCATCATCGAACATTTCTGGAGAGAGCTGCTGTTGTCCCAGTCAGGAGCTGCTGCTGAGGCATCCTCCTCCTCCGTGACCAAGGGGAAGGAGCTGACTTGTCTGATGGCCTGTACCCAGAAGCGTCTGGAAGACACAGCCAGAGTCCTGCACCATCAGGGCGAGCAACTTGACAGTATCTCCAGAGGCCTGGACAAGATGGAATCTGACCTGGATGTGGCTGACAGGTAAGCAAACACTGTAATCCTCACCTGACCTTGGAATGGCTGTGGTATGGTATCTTTTCCATCATCTTCTATTTATTTCACATTCAACTTCTGAAAACACAAGCTGTACTCCTGTTCTGGACAGTTGCACTGAGCTGACTGCTATGGGCAAACAAATAAATGAGGGCCAGCACTCACGGAGTGTGCAGTACGTGCCAAGGACAGTTTTAAGTGTTTATGGGGATTACCTCGTGCAGTCACCAGATAAGCCAAGAAGAGCATGTTGTTCCTCGTTTTGTCCATGAGGAAACTGAGGCTGAGAGGCCAAGTAATTTGTTCAAGGTCACCTGAACACTAAGTTTGTTGGCATAGTTTATCTTAATTTTTTTTTCATACCTGTATAGCAGCAAGGTTTGAGCTAAAGCATTTTGGCTTCAGAAACTGCCATCTTAGCCACTGCACGAAACCACTCTCAAACCTTCAGTCTGGGGGACCATCTCATCCTCCTTAAAAATTGAGTACCCAAAGAGTTTTTGTTTATGTGGGTTGTATATACCAATATGTACCATATTTTTTAAAAAACTAAGGCATTAAATAATTATTCACTTAAAACGTACAACGATAAATCCATGTCCTCAGTTCGGTTCATTCGCTCAGTCATGTCCGACTCTTTGCGGCCCCATGGACTGCAGCATGCCAGGCTTCTAGTAACATAAATAACATTTTTTTAATTAAAAATAATGAAAAATAACTTTTATAAAGCAAAATGTGTAGTGAGAGGAGTGTCACTGTTTAAGATTTTTTGCACCTCTCTTTAAAATAAAACTTAGTATAAACAGCTGAATTCTCACGCTTGCTTCTGCAGTCAGTCTGCTGTGCCATCACAAGTCACATGTGATGTCACAAGTCTCTGGAAACACCATTCTACACTTGTGAGAGAATGAGAGTAAAAAGCTATGTAGCACTGTGGTATTGTATGAAGTAATTTTGACCTCCCAGACTCCTTTGGAGGGTCTCAAAGACCACACTTTGAGAAGTGCTATGCTAACTATATGACCTGTAAAATAAGCCAGGGATCTCTGAGTCTAGTAGGAGTGACCTCTCCCTCCCTGGTGTCTGTAATGGTTGCTTGAGAGCTCAGGGTGCGGTGACAATCTCAGGATGGACCCTGAGTGTGGGTCCTCCGCCTCTCAGACCAGGGGTGCGTGACTGCTGTTTGCGAGACCCTTGCTTCTGAGTGACCACACTCTGGAGTCTCCACCTGTTGCTGTTTCTAAGCACTATGTGGTAAAGGGCTTTGTGCTAGAGCTGCAGGGAACTGGGCCCTGCTTCTTATCCTTAAGAGGGGGTGCTTATGGTGAATGAGATATAACATCATCAGACCTCTGTGAGCTTTCCTCATGGGAACAAGGCTAGACATTTTCCCACTCTTCTTGCAGTTCAGGAGTTATGCAACTGAGTTGTAACAGGAGTGATGTTGGTCACTTGCAGGCCTAGACTCTAAAAGCTCTCCTACCCAGTCTCTGAGACTGTCTTCCCTTTTATCTGCTGGAATCCTTCAGGACTCGAGGCGCTAGGACAGAAACATTAGTTAGATAGAGTTTAGGGCCCCAAGTGGCCTCCCAGAGCAGAACCCTGATCTGAGCCCTCAGTTGGACTGCAATGTGAACAAGCGATAGTCCTTTACTGGGGCTAGGCCCAGAGGTTCTGGGAGTTGTTTGTTACAGCAGGCAACGCTCTTAGACTAACACAACAGTCCGGTAGGAATAGAGACACCTATTAAATAGCTTCAACTTAGAACATTGAGATCAGAGATTTAGAAGAATGTTCATCTACACTGGAAATCAAAGAAATGTACACTAAAATAATGGAAATCTAGGTTTTAATGATCAGATTAATAACAACTAAAAGTAAGAATTCTGTCATTGTTTTTCTGTTGCTAAGTAGTGTTTCACTCTTTGCGACCCCATGGACTGTATCAGGCCAGGCTCCTTTGTCCTCCACTATCTCCCAGAGATTGCTTAAATTCATGTCCATTGAGTTGGTGATGCTATCTATCTATCCCATCCTCTGCTGCCCCATTCTCCTATTGCCTACAATCTTTCCCAGCATTAGGGTCTTTTCCATTGACTCGGCTCTTTGCATCAGGTGGCCAAAGTATTGGAGCTTCACCTTCAGCAGCAGTCCTTCCAGTGAATATTCAGGGTTGATTTCCTTTAGGATTGACTGGTTGGATCTTCTTGCAGTCCAAGGGACTCACAAGAGTCTTCTCCAACACCACAGTTTGAATGCATCAAATCTTCAGCACCTCCCTGGTGGCTTAGAAGGTAAAGAATCTGCCTGCAACGTGGGAAACCCAGGTTTGATCCCTGGGTTGGGAAGCTCCCCTGGAGAAGGGAATGGCTACCCACTCCAGTATTCATGCCTGGAGAATTCCATGGACAGAGAATCCTGGCCTGGCAGGCTACAGTCCATGGGATTGCAGAGTCAGACACAACTGAGCAATTCACACTTTCTCACTTCGCCTTCTTTGGGCTTCCCAGGTGGCACTAGTGGTAAAGAACCAAGCTGCCAATGTAGGAGACATAAGAAACATGTGTTCGATCCCTGAGTCGGGAAGATTCACTGCAGAATGTGAGTGAACCCACTCCAGTATTCTTGCCTGGAGAAGCCCATGGACAGAGGAGCCTGACAGGCTGTAGTCCATAGGATAGCAAACAGCTGGACACAGCTGAAGCAACTTTAGCACACACACGGGCAATCTTCTTTATGGTCCAATTCCCACATCTGTACATAACTACTGGAAAAATCGTAGCTTGACTATATGGACCTTTGTTGGCAAAGTGATGTCTCTGCTTTTTAATATGTTGTCTAGGTTTGTCATAGCTTTGCTTCTAAGGGGCAAACACCTTTTAACTTCATGGCTGCAGTCACAGTTTGCAGTGATTCTGAAGCTCAAGAAAGTAAAATCTGACACTGCTTCCACTTTTTCCTCTTCTGTTTGCCATGAAGTAATGGGACAGGATGTGATAATCTTAGTTTTTTCAATGTTGAATTTCAAGCCAGCTTTTCACTCTCCTCTTTCACCCTCATCAAGAGGCTCTTTAGATCCTCTTTGCTTTCTGTCATTAGAGTGGTATCATCTCCCTATCTGAGGTTATTGGTATTTCTCCCAGCAGTCTGGATTCCAGCTTGTGATTTTTCCAGCCTGGCATTTCACATGATCTGCTCTGTGTATAAATTAAATAAACAGAATGACACAGTACAGCCTTGTCATACTCCTCTTCCAATTTTGAAACAGTTCATTGTCTGTGTCTGTGTTGCCTCTTGACCCGCATACGAGTTTCTCAGGAGACTGGCAAAGTGGTCTGGTATTCCCATCTCTTTCAAAATTTTCCACAGTTTGTTGTGATCCACACAGTCAAAGGATTTAGTGTAGTCAATGGAGCAGAATTAGACGCTCTTCTGGAACTCATTTGCTTTCTCCACGATCCAGCAAATGTTGGCAATTTGATCTCTGGTTCCTCTGCCTCTTCAAAACCCAGCTTGTACATCTAGAAGTTCTCAGTTCATGTACTGCTGAAGCCTGACTTGAAGGATTTTGAGTGTAACCTTGCTAGCTTGTGAAATGAGTGCAGTTGTAGAATAGTTTGAACATTCTTTGGCATTGCCCTTTCTTTGGGATTGGAAAGAAAACTGACCTTTTCCAGTCCTATGGCCACTGCTGAGTTTTCTAAATTTCTTGACATACTGAGTGCAGCACTTTAACAGCATCATCTTTTAGGATTTTAAATAACTCAGCTGAAGTTCCATCAGCTCTGCTAGTTTTGTTCATAGTAATGCTTCCTAAGAGCCACCTGACTTCACACTGCAGGATGTCCCGCTCTAGGTGAGTGGCCACACCATCGTGATTATGCGGGTCATTAAGAACTTTCTTGTGTGGTTCTTCTGTGTACTGTTGCCACTTATTCTTACTCTCTTCTGTTTCTGTTAGGTCCTTACTGTTTTTGTCCTTTATCATGCCCATTCTTGCATGAAATGTTCCCTTGATATCGCCCCTTTTCTTGAAGAGATCTCTAGTCTTTCCAATTCTATTGTTTTCGTCTATTTCTTTGCGTTGCTCGTTTAAGAAGGGGTTCTTCTCTCTCCTTGCTATTTTCTGGAACTCTGTATTCATTGGGTATGTCTTTCCCTTTCTTGTTTCTCTTCTTTCCTCAGCTATTTATAAAGCCTCTTCAGATGACCACTTTGCCTTCTTACATTTGTTTTTCTTGGGGATGGTTTTGGCCACTGCCTCCTGTACAGTGTTCCAAACCACCATCCATAATTTTCAGGCACTCTTTCTACAAGACCTAATTCCTTGAATCTATTTGTCACTTCATCTGTGTAATCATAAAGGATTTGATTTAGGTCATCCTAGAATAACCTAGTTGTATCCCCTACTTTCTTCCATTTAAGCCTGAATTTTGCTATAAGGAGCTCATGATCTGAGCCACAGTCAGCTCCAGGTCTTGTTGTTATTGATTGTATGGAGCTTAACGATCTTTGGCTGCAAAGAATATAATCACAATGACAATTGGTATAATCCTTTTGGAGAACAACTGGGTGGTTTGTAAATCTTCTTTTGACAAAAGACAAAGTGGAACGATGACCCTGAGGCAGGAAGAAAGTACTTGTGATACCTACCCATATCCCAACAAAAGATTAATATCTAATTAGTTAAAGGCCAAATGAGAAAAAGACAATTCAACAGAAAAGTTAGCAAAGGTCGTTGATTGGATTTTAGACTAACAAGCCACTATAACAGAGATCCAAAAATATTGTGGTTGATAAAAGCTAGAAGTTTAATACGATGGTCCAAAGGAAGGTAGGTATCCCAGGCAGATATAAAGCTCTGCTTTACGCCATCACTTGGGGCTGCATGTTGGCTAGAACGTCCTCCTATCTTATCACATGGCGCCATTACTACATCAGAAGTTGGTGCCGTTGATCATTCCCAGCCAATGGGAAGGGGGAACAGAGAGGGAGCCCAGGGTGTACAGCCATGTCTTTAAGAAGATGACCCCAAAATCGCACTTATCAGTTCTGCTCATGTCCTACTGGCAGGACTTAATCTCATAACTACACTCACAAACAAAGGAGCTGGGTGATTGTGAGAGGTTACTCAGATATTTCACTATCAAAGGAAAAACTGGAGAATGGATAATAGGGATCATGAGTAGTCTCTGCCACAGTGTCTCTCAATTGAGAAATCCCAAAAGATCAGTGAAAAGGGAGTTCAACATCTCTAGTAATAAGGAAAGGTAAATTAAACCAACAAGTATATTAGTGGGTAACACCAGCTGTTAGTTCAGATGTGGGGTGATAATAACTCTGATGTTTCTGTCCAGAATGTGAATTGGTTCAGCCACTTAGGAGAGCAATTGTCAATACCTGGTGAAGCCAGAGGTGCACAGACCCCATAACTGACCTTTCCCTTTCAGCCGTGTCATCTGGGAAATGCTGGCTCTTGGGCACAGCATGTGCGGACATGAACTTTCATAAAGGACTGTGGACAGTAGTGAGCAGTTACAGTCAATTGCTTCTCAAGGGGATTGGGCATATAAGCTATGTTTTAGTCACAAAATAGACTAATTTTTCATATTAACTGTTATATATTAGATATCAACTTGAATAAATCCCAAAGCACTGTTTGAAAAACAAAGCAAGTTGCAGAGAGAGATGTGTACAGCAGGATACCACTTATATGATTTTTTAACATGCAAAATAATACTGTAGGAAAAATACAGAATTAAAATATGAATACCTGAACAGGAAGGGTGCCTGCAGGCACCAGACTGTGTAGCTCTGTGGTGATTTATCCAGAGAGCAGCTGACTGGTATTCCTAGAGTGGTGGTCTTGTGGTTCCTGATTCTTCTTGGCATGGGTCCTTTGAAGCTGATTGTGGTAGACCCTCAGTGAGCCTATTATTTCCTGTATTATTTCTTTGAAATTTTTTTCACCTCAGTTTTTTAAATGTATTTCTTTTGGAACTCCCCCTTTTTTGTTATCTGACTTCTTGAACTCTGAACTGATTTCTAATATTGTTCTCATTTTTCTTTTTCCTCATCCTTTTGCTCTGCTTTTTTTTCTTTTTTTCAAATTTTAAACTTTTTATTTTGTATTGGGGTGTGTGTGCGCTAAGTTGCTCAGTCATGTCCAACTCTTTGTGATGCCATTGACTAGCCTGCCAGGCTCCTCTGTCCATGGGATTTTCCAGGCATGAATACTAGAGTGGGTTGCCATTTCTTTCTCCAAGGGATCTTTCCAACTCAAGGATCGAACCAGTGTCTCTTAACATCTCCTGCGTTGCAGGCAGGTTCTTTACCACTAGTGACACCTGGGAAGCCCTATTGGGGTATAGCGAATTTAACAATGTTGTGGTAGTTTCAGGTGACCAGCAGAGGGACTCAGCCATACGTATACATGTATCGATTGTCCCCCAAACCCCTCCCATCCAGGCTGGCATACAACACTGAGTAGAGTTCCATGTGTTATAAGCAGGTCTCTATTGGTTATCCACTTTGAATATAGCAGTGTGTACATGACGTTCCCAAACTCCCTAACTATCCCTTCCCCCTGGCAACCACCAGTTCGTTTTCTAAGTCTGTGAGTCTCTCTGTTTTGTAAGTAAGTTCATTCGTATCATTTCTTTTCTGTTGTTGTTGTTTAGTCACTAAGTTGTATCCAACTCTTTGCAGCCCCATGACCTGCAGCACACCAGGCTTCCCTGTCCTTTACCATCTTGCATAGTTGGCTCAAAGTCACATCCATTGAGACAATGATGCCATCCAACCAGCTCATCCTCTGTCGTGCCCTTCTCCTCTTACCCTCAGTCTTTCCCGCCATCAGGGACTTTTCCAACGAGTCGGTTCTTCGAATCAAGTGGCCAGAGTATTGGAGCTTCAGCTTCAGCATCAGTCCTTCCCATGAAGGACTTGTCTTTTTTGATTGCACATATAAGGGATGTCATACAGTATTTCTCCTCTGTCTGACTTACTTCACTCAGTATGATGCTCTGTAGGTCCGTTCATGATACTGCTAATGGCATTATCTCACTCTTTTTAATGGCTGAGTAATATTCAGTTGTGGATATGTACCACATCTTCTTTATCTGTTCCTCTGTTGGTGGACATTTAGGTTGCTTCCAAGTCTTGGCTGTTGTAAACAGTTCTGCTATGAACACTGGAGTGCATGTATCCTTTTGGGTCCTGTATTTCTCTGGACATATGCCCAGGAGTGACATTGCAGGGTCATATGGTAGCTCTGTTTGTAGTTTTTTAAGAAAGCTTTATGCTGTTCTCCATAGTGACTGTACCAGTTTATATCCCCACCAACAGTGCAGGTGTTTACATTCCCACTTCACTCTCTAGCATTCATTGTTTGTGGATTTTTTGGTGATAGCCATTCTGACTGGTGTAAGGAGATATCTCATTGGGGTTTTGATTTGCATTTCTCTGATAACTAGTGATGTTGAACATCTTTCCATGTGCCTTTTGGCCATCTGTGTGTTCTCTTTGGGGAAATGTCTATTCAGGTGTTCTGCCCATTTTTTGAGTGGGGTGTTTGTTTTGAAGCTGTTAAGCATCATAAGCTCTCTGTAAATTTTGGAGACTGATCGCCCACTGTCACATCATTTGCAAATCTGTGGGTTGTCTTTTCATTTTGTTTATTGTTTCCTTTGCCATGCAAAACTTTTGAGTTTAATTAGGTTCCATTTGTTTATTTTTGTTTTTACTTCCATTATTCTGAGAGATAGATTGGAAAAGATGTTCCTGTGATTTATATCAGACAGTGTTCTGCCTGTGTTTTCCTCTAGGAGTTTCATAGTGTCTGGTCTCACATTTAGGTATTTAATCCATTTTGAGCTTATTTTTGTGTATGGAGTTAAAGAATGATCTAATTTCATTTTTTTTACTTGTGGCTGTGCAGTTTTCCCAGCACCATTTGTTGAAGAGATTGTCTTTCCAGCGTTGCATAGCCTTGCCCTCTTTGTCATAGATTAATTGATCATAGGTGCATGGGCGTATTTGGGGGTGTTCTATCCTGTTCCATTGATAAATATTTCAGTATTTCTATTTTTGTGCCAGTACCATATTGTTTCGATGACTGTAGCTTTGCAGTATAGTCTGAAGTCAGGGAGCCTGATTCCTTCAGCTCTGTTTCTCTTCAGGATTGCTTTGGCTATTCAGGGTCTTTTGTGTCTCCCATCAAATTTTGAGATTTTTTGTTCTAGTTTTTTGAAAAATGCCATTGATAATTTGATAGGGATTGCATCGAATCTGTAGATTGCCCAGGGTAGTATAGTCATTTTGACAATGTTGATTTTTCCAATCCACGAACATGGTATTTCTTTCCATCTGTTTATGTCCTCTTTGATTTCTTTCATCAACATCTTATGGGTTTTGGAGTATAGGTCTTTTGTCTCCTTAGGTAGATTATTCCTAGGTATGAGAAGGAAATGGCAACCCACTCCAGTATTCTTGCCTAGAGAATCCCATGGACAGAGAAGCCTGGCGGGCTACAGTCCCCAGGGTCGCAAAGACTTCACTTCTTCACTTCACTTTATTCTTTTTGTTGTGATAGTAAATGGAATTGCCTCTTGAATTCCTCTCCCTGATCTTTCATTGTTAGTGTATAGAAATGCAACAGATTTCAGTGTATTGATTTTGTAACCTGCAGCTTTATCAGACTCATTGATGAGCTCTGGTAGTTTTCTGGTAGCATCTTTAGGATCTGCTATGAATAGTATGTCATCTGCAGTGGTGGTTTAACTTCTTCTTTTCCCATTTAGATTCCATTTACTTCTTTTTCTTCTCTGATTCCTGGAGCTAGGACTTCCAAAACTGTGTTGAATAAAAGTGGCCAGAATGGACATCCCATCTTGTTCCTGATCTTAGAGGGAATGCTTTCAGCTTTTGACTGTCAGGTATGATGCTAGCTGTAGGTTTGTTGTATATTGTCTTCATTAAGTTGAGGTATGTATCCTCTATTCCCACTCTCTGGAGAATTTTTTATCATAAATGGGTGGTGAATTTTATCAAAAGCTTTTTCCAAATCTATTGAGATGATTTCATCATTTTTATTCTTCATTTTGTTGATTTGGTGTTTTACATTGATTGATTTGTGGATGTTGAAAAATCCTTGCATCCCTGGAATGAATCCCTCTTGTTCATGGTGTGTTATCTTTTTAATGTATTGTTGGATACACATTGCTAGTATGTTGTTGAGAATTTTTGCATCTATGTTCATCAGTGATATTGGCCTGTAGTTTTCTTTTTTTGTGTGGTATCTTTGTCTGCTTTTGGTTAGAGTGATAGTGGTCTCATAAAATGAGTTTGGAAGTTTTCTTTCTCCTACAACTTCTTCGAACCATTTCGGAATGATAGGTATTAACTCTTCTCTAAATGTTTGATAAAATTCACCTGTGAAGCCTTCAGGTCCTGGACGTTTGTTTGTTGAAAGTGAAAGTGCAAGTCACTCAGTCATGTGACCCCATGACTATACAGTCCCTGGAATTCTCCAGGCCAGAATACTGGAGTGGGTAGCCTTTCCCTTCTCCAGGGGATCTTCCCAGCCCAGGGATTGAACCCAGGTCTCCTGTATTACAGGTGGATTCTTTACCAGCTGAGCCACAAGGGAAGCCCAAGAGATTTTTAGTTCTTGTGATTGGTGTGTTTATTATATTTTCTATTTCTTCCTGGTTCAGTAAAAGGAGACTGTACCTTTCTAAGCATTTGTCCATTTCTTCCAGGTTGTCCATTTTATTTGCAAACAATTGTTCATAGTATTCTCTTATGATCCTTGGTATTTCTGCGAAGTCACTTGTAACTTCTTTTTCGTTTCTAATTTTGTTGATTTCAGTCTTCCTTTTTTTCTTGGTGAGTCTTGCTTAGGGTTTGTCAATTTTGTTTATCTTTTTAAAGAACCAGCTTTTAGTTTCATTGATCTTTGCCACGTTTTTTGTCTTCATTTCACTTATTTCTGCTCTGATCTTTATGATTTCCTTCCTTCTCCTAACTGTAGGTTTTGTTTGTTCTTTCTCTAGTTGCTTTAGGTGCGAGGTTGTTTGAAATTTTTCTTATTTCTTGAGGTAAGATTGTATTGCTATAAACTTCCTTCCTGGAACTGCTTTTGTTGCATCCCATACATTTTGGACTGTTGTGCTTTTGTTTCCACTTGTCTGTGTGTGTGTGTGTGTGTGTGTGTGTGTGTGTGTGTGTGTGTGTGTGTGTGTATGTGTTTAATCACTCAGTCGTGTCTGACTCTGTGATTCCACGGACTGTAGCCTGCCAGACTCCTTTGTGTAATTCTCTAGGCAAGAATACTGGAGTGGGTAGCCATTTTCTTCTCCAGGGGATCTTTCCAACCTAGGGATTGAACACTGGTCTCCTGCATCACAGGCACATTCTTTACCACCTGAGACACCAAGGAAGCCCTTCACTTTCTCTAGGTATTTTTTTATTTCCTCTTTGATTTCTTCAGTGATCTGGTGGTTGTTGAGTAGCATATTGTTTAGCCACCATGTGTTTGTGGTTTTTAGAGTTTTGTTTTTTTATTATAATTTATTTCTAATCACATAGTGTTGTGATCAGAAAGATGCTTGATATAATTTTGATTTTCTTAAATTTACCAAGACTCACCTTGTGGCCCAGGGTGTTGTTGGTCCTGGAGAATATTCCATGTGCACTTGAGAAGAATGCATAGTCTGCTGCTTTTGGGTCAAATGCTCTATAAGTATCAGCTAAGTCCAGCTCATCTAAAGTGTCATTTAAGGCTCGTGTTTCCTTATTAATTTTCTGTCTGGATGATCTGTCCATTGATGAAAGTGGGGGTATTAAAGTCCTCCACTATTATTGTGTTACTGTTGATTTCTTCCTTTGTATTTGTTAGTATTTCCCTTACATACTGAGGTGCTGCTATGCTGGGTGCATATATATTTATAGTTGTTATATCTTTGTGTTAGGTTGAACCCTTGATCATTATGTAGTGTTCTTCTTTGTCTCTTACAACAGTCTTTGCTTTAAAGTCTGTTTTGTCTGATATGAGTATTGCTACTGCAGCTTTCTTATGAATTCCATTTGCATGGAATACCTTCTCCTATCCACATACTTTCAGTCTATAAGTGTCCCTAGGCCTGAGATAGGTCTTTTGTAGACAACTATATACATGGGTCTTGTTTTTGTATTCACTCAGCCAGTCTGTGTCTTTTGGTTGTTGCATTTAATCCATTTACATTTAAGGTAATTATTGATATATGTGATCCTATTACCATTTTCTTAGTTGTTTTGGGTTTATGTGTTGAAGATCTTTTCCTTCTCTTTGTTTCCTGAGTAGGGAAGTTCCTTTAGCATTTGTTGGAAACCTGGTTAAGTGGTGCTGAATTCTCTTAACTCTTCCTTGTCTGGAAAGCTTGATTTCTCCATTAGATCTGAGAATCTTGCTGGGTAGTGTTCTTAGTTGTAGTTTCTTCCCTTTAATCACTTGGAATATATCATGCCATTCCCTTCTGGCTTGTAGAGTTTCTTTTGAGAAATCAGCTGATAACTATATGGGATTTCTCTTCTGTGTTGTTTTGTCTTTTTTCCCTTGTTGCTTTTAACATTTTATCTTTGTCTTTAATTTTGATCAGTTTGATTACTATGTGTCTCGGTGTGTTCCTCCTTGGGTTTATTCTTCCTGTGACTCTCTGTGCTTCCTGGACTTGGTTAAGTATTTCCTTTCCCATCTTCAGGAAGTTTTCAGCTATTACCGTCTTCAGATGTTTTCTCGGGTCCCTTCTCTCTCTCTTCTTCTGGGACCCCTGTAATGTGAATATTGGCACATTTAATGTTGTCCCAGAGGTCTCTTAAGCTGCCTTCATTTCTTTTCATTCTTTTTTTCTGTATTCTGTTTTGGGGCAGTGATTTCCAGCATTTTGTCTTCCAGATCTATCCTTTCATTTGCCTCAGTTATTCTTAGTGTATTGTATATCTCTGTTTGTTCTTTAGTTCTTTGGTAAACATTTCTTGCATCTTGTCAGTCTTTACCTCCATTCTTTTTCCAAGATCCTAGATTATCTTCACTGTCATTATTCTGGATTCTTTTTCTGGAAGGTTGCCTATTTCTACTTCATTTAGTTGTTTTTCTGGTAATTTATCTTGTTCCTTTACCTGGGGCATAATCCCATTTCTTTTCACTTCGGTTAGCTTTCTATGATTGTGGCTTCTGGAGGCTATGGGATTGCACTTCTTGCTGCTTCTGTCTGCCCTCTGGTGAGTGAGGATGAGTCTTGTGCCTGCTTTTAGATGGGAGGGACTGGCTGTGGGGAAAACTGGGTCTTGCTCTGGTGACAAGGCCATGCTGTGCTCAGTAAATCTTTAATCCTGTTGTCTGCTGGTGGATGGAACTGCACTCCCTCCCTTTTAGTTGTTTGGCCTGAGGTGACCCAGTGTTGGAGTCTACAGGTTCTTGGTAGGGCTAATGGCTACCTGTAAGAGGACTTACACCAACACGTGCCTCCCAGGACTGCTGCTGCCAGTGCTCCTGTCCCCGCGGCAGGCCACTGTGGACCCATGCCTCCACGGGAGACCCTCAGACACTCACGGCTAGATCTGGCTCAGTCTCTTGTGGGGTCACGGCTCCATTCCCTGGGTCCTGGTACACGCGAGCTTTTACTTGTGCTCTCGCAAGAGTGGAGTCTGTTTGCCCCAGTCTTGTGGAAGTCTGTCTCCTTTGTCCTTGGACGTAGGGCATCTTTTTTTGGTGGGTTCAGATATCCTCCTGTCGATGGTTGTTCAACAGCTAGTTGTGATTTTGATGTCCTCACAGGAGAAAATGAGCACATTTCCTTCTACTCGTCCATCTTGAAGCAGTCTCTTTTCGTTTGTTTCTTGAATTTTATCTTCCTACCGTTTATTTCTGTTATCATATTTTTAATTTCTAAGAATTATTTTTTGTTTCCCAAGTGTTTCTTTTGAATAGCAGCCTGTTATTACTTCATGGATGCTCTATTCTCTTTTTTCTTGGGTTGTTATGGATAGCCTTGTCTTATTTTTTTGTGTGGGAAGGCCTGAGGTGTACAGTGAAATTTTTGATTCTGCTGAAAGGAGTGTGGTCACAGTGTTTGAGAGCAGTGCTTTGTGGTCTGAGAATGTCGGCCCCATCTTCCCATGACAGTCCTAGATTTATGCAGTTACAGTGTCTTCAACCATTGGAGAAGGAAATGGCCACCCACTCCAGTATTCATGCCTGGAAAATTCCGTGGACAGAGGAACCTGGCAGGCTACAGTCCATGGGGTTGCAAAGAGTCAGACACAACAGCCCACAGGTGAGGGCCTTCAATAGTCTTTCCAAAATATGGTCCCTTCCCTTTCTCTCCCCCAACCCCTGCCGCGTATCTCTGCCCCTCTCTGCCTCCCTTTCTATCTCCCTGCTCCCCTTCCTCTTTCATTGTCTTTTTGTGCTGAGGGAAGATGAGTTTTTGGAATTTTACAATTTTTGAAATATAATCTGGTTAGATTTAAAGTGACTAATAACCCTTATTTCAAATGGTATAGGAGGCACTGATGATGTGGCATTGGTGATACATAGAATATCATCATGGGATGCTCATAATCAAATATTTGTAAAAGGCTCTGAGTGACCGTGCATTTGATATCTAACAACTTTTTTTTTCCCCTAATAGCATGTTTGACACACTAATAGGTAATGAGATTGGCTGGCTGCTCTAACTCCACTGGACAAAGTGTGGAAAGGAAGGGATGAGTTCAGGGTGTCCCATAGTGACCTGAACACTTCTGTATCTGCCCAGAAAGAACACCGTAGCTCCCATAGCTGCACAACTGAGATTTCTGAAAGTCAGATCCAGAGTGTCATCCTGTGAGTGATTGAATCATAGTGTAAATTGAAATCCCAACTTTGCGTGGTGTCTGCTGTTAAACAAAGGCTATTCATAGGAATGAAATGTGATCCTGAAAATTAGAATGTGGACACATGGAAAGATCCTGATGAAACTGAAAGAATAGAACCCCTAAATTCTGATGTGTCTTCTTTGCCAGTAAAAGCAGCCCTTCCATCCCTATCTGAGGTGATTAGCCACACTTTGCCTGAGGAATCTGCTGAGATAATTGCTTCGCAGGACAATGCAGATTCTCCTCAAGACCTACCCTCACCATCCCTCTTTGCTTCTTGGTATATTGTTAGGCTTAAGTCTCAGCAGATCCCAAAAGACGAAGCCCAAAGTGTGACCTACAAAAGGAGGTGCATGACACTTTGAAAGAACTACACGATTTTTCTTGTTTTTACAGACAGAGATCTTAAGAATAAGTGTGGGGATGGATGTCTTGGGTGTGGGTCAATGGTGAGAGGAATATGGAGTTGGATGTGGCTGAGTTTACTGAAATGGGGGCTTGCTAAACTGAGATCTTGGACTTGTTGCTGCAGCTCGAGAAGTTGGAAGGGCTCTCACGGCTGGGGGGTGAGATGCGGACTGAGAGGCAGGCTGCACTGAATGAAGTTTGGAAGGCCAGAACTGCCGGGTATGGTCCGGAGGGAGCATCTCAGAGGACGCATAGGACGTATGCCCAGAGGAAGACTGAGGAAGCCTGGAATCGTAGAGTAGATGTCTTACGTGAGATCTCCTCATCTACCCTGACAGGGTCCACGAAGACACACTTTTCACCTTGACTGTGGGAAATAAATTCTTAAGAGGAGTCCAGCATCCTTGAAAGAGCTGTGTGGTTGCTCTTCTCTGAAGGCCAGAAATTACAGTGGGAACTGCTGCCACCGAACAGGGGTCCTTAAATGAGCAGGGATAATTGGATTTTGGGGTGGCTGGGCTAAGTGGTAGCACTTAAATCACCAAAGACAAGTGGGGGTAGTTACCGTAGTGGACAGCAGAGTCAAAACAAGCAGTCAGAGAATAGTCTGATTCCCAGAGGCCTGGGAATCAATTGGCCAATTGATCGTGTGCCCCTGGAAGAGAAATAGTTGACTCAATTCTTACTCAATCTGTTAAGCAGAAGAGTTGTAGGTAATGTGAACAACATCTAAATTGAATATTTTTTTAAAAAGTCATAGCTTCTTAATTGATTTCTAGACTTGAACCACCTTGAATGATGGGGAAGGTGGGTCCGTTCCCTTGTGGAAGGGTCTCAGTATGCTATCAAATTTTGTACTCTTCCTCTTTATCCCAGCTTTCCCCCAGAGAGACCTATGGCATTTTACCAGGGTGACTGTGCGCTGGAGAAAAGGAAATAATCATATTTTCAGGGACTACTAGGGAGAAGGAAATGACAACCCACTTCAGTACTCTTGCCTAGAGAATCCCATTGACAGAGGAGCCTGGTAGGCTACAGTCCATGGGGTCCCAAAGAGTTGGACATGACTGAGCGACTAAGCGCTTTCACACTAGACACTGGCTCTGAACTAAAACTGATTCTTGGAGACCCAAAACATCACTGTGGTTCATCTAGGGGCTTTTGGAGGTCGGGTGATCCATGGAGTTTTAGCTCAGGTTCATCTCACAGTGAGATGATGCCTGACCCATTCTGTGGTAATTTTTCCTAGTTCTGAAATATGTAATTGGAATAGACATATTCAGGAACTGGCAGAATCCCTACACTGGTTCCATGACCTGTGGAATGAGAGATACTCTGGTGGGAAAGACCTAAGTAAAAACCAGTAGAACTGCTTCTACCTAGAAAATTAGTAAACCAAAAGCAATTTCGTTTTCCTGGAGGGATTATAGAGATGAGTACCACCGTCAAGAACTTGGATAGTAAGTCCTACCCCATCTCTATTCAGCTCACTTATTTGGCTATGGAAAAGAAGTATGGGTCTTGCAGGACATCTTAAACTTAACCAGGTAGTGACTATAATTGCAGTTGGCATTCCAGATGTAGTTTTACTACTTGAGCAAATTAACAAGCATATCCTCTGGTGCCTGGTATGCAGCATCGGATCTGGTAAGTGTTTTTTTTTCCATCCCTGTTAGTAAAGACCACCTGAAGCAGTTTTTATCAGCTAACAAGGCCAGCAGTACACCGTCACTGTCCTACTTCAGGGGTATACCAACTTTTCAGCCCTGTGTCATGATTTAGTTCACAAAGGTCTTGATGCCTTTCTCTTCCACAAGATGACATGATGTTAACGCTGATTGTACTTAGTGAGTAAGAAGGAGCAACTACTCTAGACTCATAAGACATTTGCATATCAGAGGATGGGAAATCTGACAGAATTCAAGGGCCTTCTACTTCAGTGAAATTTTTAGAAATCCCGTGGCTCATTGCAGCATCTCGTCTATGGTGAAGGGTAGGTTGTTGCATCTGACTCTTCCTACAAAAGGAGGCACAGTGCTTCTTAGCATTTTTGAAGCAACTTATTCCTCATTTGGATGTCTTACACTGGCACATTTACCACGTGACTGAGAAGCTGCTGGTTTTGAGCAGGGCCTAGAACAAGAGAAGGCTCTGAAACAGGTCCAGACCGCCACAGAGCTGCTCTGCCCCTTGGGCCATATGATCCATTGGTATATGATGTGTGAGTGGCAGACAGGTGTGCTCTTTGGAGCCTTTTGCAAACCTTTATAGGGAATTTCTATACACACCTTTAGGCTTTTGGAGGATGGCGTTGCTATCCTCTGCAGATAACTACTTTCCTTTTGAGAATCAGCTCTTGGCCTGCTACTGGGCATTAGTAGAGACAGAACACAACCACAGGCCACCAAGCAACTCTACAAGTTCAGCTGCCCATCTTGAGTGGTGGTTATCTGACTCACCATTCACGAAGTTGGGCATACTTAGCAGTACCCCGTCATCGAATGTATCCCACAAAAAAGTGGGATACAAAAGATTGGGCTCAAGTAGGCCCTGAAGGCACAGGTTAAGATGCGTGAGGAATTGGCCCACATGCATGCTCCTCCCACCCTTTTCTGGTACACTGCCTTCTGTTTCCCAGCCACTTATAATCCATCCCCTACTTGGGGAGTGCCCTGCAATCAGTTGCCTGAGGAGGAAACACTGGGGCCTGGTTGCAAGATGTGTAGGCACTACCCAGAAGCAGACAGTAGTAGCATGACGGTCTCTCTCTGGGACCTTCTACAGGATAGTGGTGAAGGGAAATCCAGTGGACAGAACCACAGGCAGTGCTTCTGGTTCATTTGTGTTGGGAAACGCAGTCTTGTGTATGCAGTCTTTTACCCCTACTTGACCTCCTAAGAGTGGACCTTGAGGCTAGAACACTTTATCATCAAGAGGTAAAAAACCCCCACAACCTGTGCCATGCTTCTGGGGGAATAACTTTCCTTGTTACAATCTCTACCAGTGATCTTTTGTTCTCCTTAAGCCTACACATTAGTGGTTCTCAAGCACATCCAGTCTTTCAAGTTTTTCAGGCTCCGTGGGGGAAGGGGAAGGGTCCTTCCACTAGGGCACTGAGGGGTGTGCATGAGCCAGTTGCTGTCCGTTGGCTGCTGGAGGGACCTGCTGGCCATGAGGGACCTAGGCCCTTTATTGGAACTGATCTGGCTCTGTCTCTTCTCTGTGCAAATAAAGCTCAGTAAGGCGTTGCTCCATCCGGTGCTTAAGTGTGTTGTGTTCCATGCTGATTCCAATACTGTGGTGCTGTGGGGAGGTGTTTGGAGTCCTCTTCTGGGATTAGTGACGATAAGCAGTATTCTGGTCAACAGTTTGCTTGCTGAACTGTGTACTGATTGGTAGTGGCAAAGTGGTTTGGCTGGAGGTTCAGGGACTGGAAGAAACATGATTGGAAACTTGATGACAAGGAGGTCTGGGGTAGAACTGTATGAATAGATCTTTCTGAATGGGCAGAAAGGTGAAGATGTGCCCCACGTGAAAGGTCACCAAAGCGTCTCCTCAGCAGAAGAGAGTTATAGTAACCAAACAGAGAGGAAGACCTGTTCTCTGGACACCAGTCAGCCTGTTTCTCCAATCCATCCTGTTATTGCCCAGTGGGCCCATGAACACAACGGCTGTGGCAACAGGGTGGAGGAGGCTATGTTTGGGCACTGAAGCATGAACTCCACTTATCAAGGCCAGCTTGGTGATGGCCACTGCCGTGCAATCCAATAGCAGCAGAGATCAACGCTGAGTCCCCAGTGTGGCATCTTTCTCCAGGGTGTTCAGTCAGCTACTTGGTGGGTTGATTACAGTGGACTATTACTTATTGTGAATTCTTTGTATATGGAGAGTCACTCTTGCCGCTTTAAATTTTTGTTTTTGTCTTTCACTTCCCGCAGTTTGATCATAATGTGCTTCTTTTTTATTCTCCATGGAGTTTGTTGAGCTTCTTGGATGTGTCTTTTCATGGTTTTCACCAGGTTTGAGAAGTTTCAAATCAGATGTATTTTCTGCCTCTTCTGTCCATCTGGAATTCCTGTAATACATGTGTTGATCTGCTTGATGGTGTCCCATAGTTCCTTTAGGTTCTGTTCATTTTTCTTCTTTTTTTCTTTTTGCTCCTCAGACTAGAAGATTTCAAATGTTTGACCTTCAATTTTGCTTATCTTTTATTCTCCCTGCTCAGATCTGCCGGTGACTTCCTGTAGTGAGTTTTTTATTTCAGTTACTGTTACTTTTCAGCTCTAAAATTTGTTTGGTTTCTTCTCATAATTTCTTTTTATTGAGATTCTTTGCTCATATATTTTTATTCTGATTTCTTTCAGATCTTTGTCCATAATTTCCTTTAGCTCTTTCCACATATTTAAGACAGTTGGTATAATGTCTTTGACTGATAATTCAAATGTCTGGGCTTTCTTTATTTTCTGTGAATGGGCCATATTTTCCTCTTCCTTTGTATATTTTATAATTTTCTCTTTAGAACTACACATTCTGAAGATTATATTTTTGTAATCTGTTATGGACTCTGTATGTGTCCCTGAAATTTGTGCATTAAGTCTAAACCACCAGTGTTAGGAGGTGGGGCCTTTGGAAGGTAAAGTTTAGATGAGGTCATGAGGGTGTAGCCTCCTTGATGGGATTAGTGTCTTTACAGATGGGGAAGAAGCTGGAGAGAAAGTGACTGAAAGCCAGGGAAAGAGCTCTGAGCAAAAAACCACATCTGTTGTAACTCTGATCTTGGACTTTTTAGCCTCCAAAACTGTAAGAAATAAATATTTGTTGCTTAAGCTACCAGTCTGTTGCAGCCCAAGCTGACTGATAACACTCTGGAAATCTAATTCTTCTATACCTCAGGGGTTGGTGGTTTTTGCTTATTGAGGGTTGGAACTGACTTTTTGTGACTACTCCAGACTATATTTGCAAAGCATGTATTCCTTGTTAAGTGTGGCCACTGAAGCTCCCAAGAAAGACAAAATAAATAGGTCTTGTTTCTTTAAATTCCCTCCTGCCTGGGGAGCACTTCAGCCCATGGTGGTGGAGATCTCTGTGCCAACCTCTCAGCAATCGAAAGCCCCAGTCAGAACTCAGCAATCCCAATTTTTGGAGGGAAGGTCACTGTTGCCCACCCTGGCTCTGACAGGCCACAATAGGAATACTTGCTGCTGTTCCACAGCTGCGAGCTATGGTTTTGTTGGGTGGGAGATGGTAGCTACTACTGCTTGAAAGCAGAAGTTGCTTGAAGTTCACTGTCTCTGCATCACCTTCCTGCTGGATGCTGCAAATGTTCTCCTTGACCCAGAGTTCCAAGGTAGCTTCAGATAGTTGTGCCAGTTTATTTGTTTTGCTGGAGGGACAGATTCCTGCAGCTTCCTATTCCACCATCTTCCCTGCACTCACTAACTATATGGCTTTTATGAATAGATGATGCCCTTCATGTGACCATTTCATTCTGGAGCAAATTTCATTGTTTTTCTGTATTTAACAGTTTTCAAAGTAATGATTTTGTTCTTTATCATTGTCAAAAAATGTTCAGTTATAATTTTTAATATCATTTTGAATTCCTGGATCTAAAAGTATTTCAGTAGGGAGAAAAAACCATTAGCCACAAAAGAATGATAAATTCTCTTTAGCAGTAACATATGCAAAGAGGACAATGGAAAAACATCTTCAAAATGTTGAGCTAAATTTGGCTTAATTGTGAAGAGCCAAATTACCATTCAGAGTGTCAGTAAAATAAAGGCATATTCCAACATATGAAGACTGAGACAATACTACTTACTCATAGAACCCAATAAAAACATAATGAATTCTGAGTTTCAACCTGTTGCAATTAGTATACTACTGAACTTTAAGCTGTTCCATCTTTAAGCATGTTGTGACATTTTTAATCCAATAATTTAGCAGGGAGTAATATCTAGGATTGTAAACCTTAAATCATATAATCTTAGGTATTCATGGACAGCTCCTGTCACCTTTTATTACCTTTTAAATATAAGTTTTGGGTGAATGGTCTGCAGACAGGTTCCAGGTGAAGCCCACACTACAGAGCAGAAGCAAGGGGAGGCACAGAAGTTCGGAGTCGCTGGAGAAAGTCTTGTTGGTGCATTTGGCTTCCAGAGGCTTATTTACAGCTGCCTCTTGGGAGGGAGCTAAGAGCCCTGGTTCCGTGATACTCATTCAACAGCCATGCCATCCTTCAATCAGGTCTTTGCCACTTCCTCACATTCTGTGGTAAAATAAGGATTACATAATGAATTTTTAGAATTCATTATGTTTTTATTGGGTTCTGTGAGTAAGTAGTATTGTCTCAGTCTTCATATGTTGGAATATGCCTTTATTTTACTGACACTCTGAATGGTAATTTGGCTCTTCACAATTAAGCCAAATTTAGCTTAACATTTTGAAGATGTTTTTCCATTGTCCTCTTTGCATATGTTACTGCTAAAGAGAATTTATTGTTCTTTTGTGGCTAATGGTTTTTTCTCCCTACTCTAAATGTTCTAATGTTTTACTGCTGTTTGTCTGGGTAGATGTTTTAGAACAGCTTTCTAACTTACATACCATAAAATTCACTCATTTTATGTGAACAATTCAGTGGTTTTTAGTTACTTTACAGAGTTAAACAGATGTCACTGGAGTCCAGTTTTAGGGCACTGTCAGCCTCAAAGTGGCCACAAACCCAGGCGCGTCATTCTGTTCTTACCGTAGCCCAGGTCGCCACCAGCCTGCTCCCTGTGTGTACTGTATGGATTTGTCTTTCCGGAGAGTTAATGTGCGCCTGGCTCCTTTCGGCTAGTATTGCGGCTTTTGAGACTCATTCATGTTGCAGGATGCACTTTACTATTTGTGTTTCAGAGTCATGCTCTGTTTTGTAGATCTGTCACATTTTGTTTGCCCAGTGACTAGTTTTTAGTCCTTTGCGGGGGAGGGCGCCACACGGCTTGTGGACTCTGAGGTCCCCAGACTGAACCTGGCCACGCAGTGAAAGCCCCAGATCCTGACCGCCGGATACCACGGAAGTCCCTGCCCAACGATACACGTGTTGTTTCTACATTGTGGTTATTATTCATAATGATGCTGTGGATACTCATGTACAAGTGTTTGTATAGGTACATATTTTCGTTTCCCCTGAGAGGGAAATTGCTGGGTCTTTGTTTAACATTTTTAGAAGCTGAGAACTTGTTTTCCAACATAGTTGTACCATTTTGCATTCCTGCCAGTAATGTATGAGAGTTCCATTTTCTCCACATCCTCACTTATACTTGTTATTGCCTTTTTAAAAATTATAGCTATCCTAGTGGGTGTGAAGTGGTATCTCACTGTGGTATTCATTTTCATTTCCTCGCAATAGTGAGCATCTTTTCATGTGCTTTTTGTTCATATGTATATATTGTTTTCAAGTCCTTTGACCATTTATTATTGTTATTCTAGAGTTACAAGAATTCTTTATATATTCTGGATATAAGTCCCTTTATCAGATAGATGATTTACAAATATTTTCTCCTATTCTGTGGATTGTCATTTCACTTTCTTGACTGTTTTTTGAAATATGAAAATTTCTAATTTTGATGAAGTGTGATGTATCTATTTTTTTCTTAATATTGCTTCACTGTTGGTGTCATGTCTAACAACCTCTTGTCTAATCCCAGTTGCAAAGATTTACTCTTGTACTTTCTTCTAAGAGTTTTTGTAGTTTTAGCTCTTACATTTATCTTATATATGATTAACTTTGAGTTCATTTTTGCAAATGGCATGAGAAACGGGACCAGTTCCTTTTTTTCGCCTATGGATATCCAGTTGTATCAGCAACGTTTGTTGAAAAGACTTGTTTCCCCATTGAATTGTCTTGTCACCCTTGTTGATAATCAATTGCCCATAAATGTCAAGGTTTGTTTCTGAGCTCTGAATTCTATTTCATTGATCCATAGACATAACTTTATACCAGCACTACACCATCTTCATTTCTATAGCTTTGTAGTAAGTTTTGCAATCAGATAATAAGAGTCTAACTTTGTTCTTCTTTTTAAGATTGTTGGCTATTCTGGGTCCCTTGCATTTTCATGTGAATTTTAGGATCAGCTAGCCTGTTTCTACACAAAAACCAGCTGGGCTTTTGATAGTAATTGGGTTGGATATGTCATTTTAGGAGAGTTTTGCCATCTTAACAATGTAATAATTGATGAATATACAATTATTTAAGCATATTTTATTTTTCAGGTTGTTTGTTCCCTCTCTTGTTCAGTTTTTTTTCTTTATTATTTCTTGCTAGGGGTTTAATTTTTAAAATTACTTCAAAGATAATGTTTTGTAATTTTTCTATTTTCCTTTTCATTGTTTCCTACTTTTCCTTCTACTTTTTCTGTGTATAATTTATAACTTTTTGAGGTAGAGGCTTAGACCACTGGTTTTAAACCTTCCTAGGAAGTTTTCATGATCTCCTGATTGCAAAATTCAGGCTTAAATTGAAGAAAATAGGGAAAAAACCACTAGGCCATTCAGGTGTGGCCTAAATCAAATCCCTTATAATTATACGGTGGAGGTGACGAATAGATTCAGGGGTTAGATCTGGTAGACAGAGTGCCTGAAGAACTATGGGTGGAGGTTCCTAGCATTGTACAGGACGTGTTGATCAAAACCATCCCATTGAAAAAGAAATGCAAGAAGGCAAAGTGGTGGTCTGAGGAGGCTTTACAAATAGCTGAGAAAAGAAGAGAGGTGAAAGGCAAGGGAGAAAGGGAAAGATACACCCAACTGAATGCAGAGTTCCAGAGAATATGAAGGAGAGATAAGAAAGCCTTCTTAAGTGAACAATGCAAAGAAATAGAGGAAAACAACAGAATGGGAAAGACTAGGGATCTCTTCCAAGAAATTGGAGATATCAGGGAACATTTCGTGCAGAGATGGATAGGCATGATAAAGGACAGAAACATCAAAGACCTAACAAAAACAGAGGAGATTAAAAAGAAGTGGCAAGAATACACAGAAGAATTATACAAAATAGGTCTTAATGGCCTGGATAACCATGGTGTGATCACTCACGTAGAGCTAGACATCCTGGAGTGTAAAGTCCAGTGGATTTTAAGGGGCATCACTACGAACAAAGCTAGTGGGAATGGTGGAATTCCAGCTTAATTATTTAAAATCCTAAAAGATAATGCTATTAAAATGCTGCACTCAATATGTCAGCAAATTTGGAAAACTCAGCAATGGCCACAGGACTAGAAAAGGTCAGTTTTCATTCCAGTCCCAAAAAAGGGCAATGCCAAAGAATGTTCAAACCATACAATTGTGCTCATTTCACATGCTAACAAGGTCATGCTCAAAATCCTTCAAGCTAGCTTTCAATAGTATATGAACTGGGAACTTCCAGATGTATAAGCTGGATTTAGAAAAGGCAGAGGAAGCAGAGATCAAATTGCCAACATTTGTTGGATCATAGAGAAAGCAAGGGAATTCCAGGAAAACCTCTGCTTCTGCTTCATTGACGATGCTAAAGCCTTTGACTGTGTAGGTGACAGCAAACTGTGGAAAACTCTTAAAGAGATGAGAATACCAGGCCACCTTACCTGTCTCCTGAGAAACCTGTATGCAGATGAAAAAGCAATAGTCAGAACTGGACATGGAACAACAGACTGGTTCAAACTTGGAAAAGGAGTGTGTCAAGGCTGAATGTTGTCACCCAGCTTATTTAACTTAGATGCAGAGTACGTTGTGCAAAATGCCAGGTTGGGATGAATGGCAAGCTGGAACCAAGATTGCTCAGAGAATTAGCAACAATCCCAGATAGGCAGATGATACCACTCTAATGGCAGAAAGTGAAGAGGAACTAAAGAGCCTCTTGATGAGGGTGAAAGAGGAGAGTGAAAAAGCTGGCTTAAAACTCAGCATTCAAAAAACTAAGATCATGGTGTCTGATCCCATTACTTCATGGCAAATAGAAGGGGAAGAAGTGGAAACAGTGACAGATTTTCTTTTCTCGGGCTCCACAATCACTGCGGACCATGACTGCAGCCATGAAATTAAAAGATGCTTGTTCCTTGAAAGGACAGCTGTGACAAACCTAGCGAGTGAAAAGCAGAGACATCACTTTGCCAACAAAGGTCTGTATAGTCAAAGCTATGGTTTTTCCAGTAGACATCCTTGGATGTGAGAGTTGGATCATGAAGAAGGCTGAGCACCGAAGAACTGATCATTTTTAATTGTGGTGCTGGAGAAGACTCTTGAGAGTCCCTTGGACTGCAAGGAGATCCAATCAGTCCATCCTAAAGGAAGTCAACCCCGAATATTCATTGGAAGGACTGATGCTGAAGCTGAAGCTCCAATATTTTGACCACCTGATGGGAAGAGTCGACTCATTGGAAAAGACCCTAATGCTCGGAAAGATTGAGGTCAGGAGGAGAAGGGGGCAGCAGAGGAAGAGATGGTTGGATAGCATCACCAATTTAATGAACATGAGTTTGAGCATGTGAGCAGGAGATAGTGAAGGATGGAGAAGCCTGGTGGTGTGCTTCAGTCTGTGGGATCTCAAAAAGCCAGACATGACTGAGCAACTGAATAACAACAAGAGGTTTTCAAATATATGCATTGAGAGAGATGAATTTCCCTCTCATGACTGCTCTGTTTGCATTCCACTATATTTTTGTATATCATGTTTTTAGTTTCATTCACTTCAAATATTTTAGTTTCCTGGTGGGTGGTGTCTGGTCCCAGTATAGTTGACTTTGGGGCCTACCAGTCTTGGACTCCTGTCTGCAAGATCTGGCAAGCCCCAGTACTGGTGCTGGCCTGCCAGTATGTGAAGCAGGGACCTTGAAACTCCTAGGGCTGGTGCCTGCCTGATGAGTGGAACCTGTTCCCAGTATAGTTGCCTGTCGGGCCTGGGGTCCCAGAGCTGATTCTTTTCCATTGGTGGGTGGTGCCCGGTTCCTGTGTGGTTGGCTGCAGCTCTGCTGGTCCAGGACTGGGTCTCTGCCTGCTGGTTGTCAGGGTCACGGCTGGGCAGCGTGGGAGGTCCCAGGCCTGTTGGCCACCTGCTGGTGGGTAGAGCGTGTTCCAGTGCCAATAGTTTAGACTCCAGAGCAGTGCATCCACTGATGCCCTTGCCAGCATCAGCATCCTCATGACAGAACCTAAATAGCTCCCGTAAATGGCTGCCGCCAGCGTCTGTGTCCCCAGGGGGCGTTCTGGCGGCCTCCCACCTCCCTGGCAGGCTTCTCCAAGTGTAAGGGGTAGCTCTGATCTAGACTCCTTTGAAATTACTCCCTCTTTGCTGGGTCTCTGAGCATGTGATACTTTGTGTCATTTAAGAGAAGCTTTCTCTTTTCCTGGAGCCCTCTAGCTCTCTCTTACACAAGACTGGCTGACTTTCCAAGTCAGTTGTTATGGAGCTTATCTTCCGGTGTAATACCCCGGGGCTGGGGAGCCCAGCATGGAGCTTGGGCCCCTTGCTTCTTGGGGAGAACCTCTGCAGTTGTGATTGCCCACCCTTTTGTATGTCACCTACCTGGGGATGTGGGTTTTAACTATCCTGCAACTCCACTTCTCCTACCTGTCTCACTGTAGTTCCTTCTTGATATCCTTAGTTTTGGGAAACCTTTTCTGCTAGTCTTCAGGTCCTTCTCATTGATAGTTCCTCTGTAAGTAGTCATAATTTTGGTTTACCTGTGAGAGGAAGTGAAGGTGTTCATTCTGTGCCATCTTGACCACTCCGTTATATAATATATTGTTTTTGTTGTTATTGTTTATGTTCTGAATATACTTCAGAGAGTGCATTCAGCATTTGGAGGTATCAGTTGAGGTGGTTGAATAATATTGTTCAAAATTTCTATATTCTTACTAATTACCTTTGTCTTCTTGCTGTATCAGTTATGGAGAGAAATTTGTTAAAACCTGCAGCTACTTTTAGTTTTGTCAGTTTTTGCTTAATGAATCTTGAAGTTCTGTTTTTAGATGCATGCATATTTACTGTCATTAAGTCTTTTTTTTAGATTGACCCTTTTATTATTGTGCATTGTCCCTCTTTTCCCAGTAACATTTTTTGTCTTAAAGTTTATTTTTGGCATGTTATTTTTTTATTTTACTTTTCCAGTCCGTTTACTTTCAGTCTGTCGTATGTCTTTATATTTCACGTTACTTCTTGTCAACAAGATATAATTGTGTCTTATTTAGACTGACCATGTGCCTTTTAGTTAGAGAATTTAGTCCACTTACATTTGGTATGATTACTAATATGGCTGTGATAATTCTTCTATCTCGTTATTTGTATCCTGTGTATTTGATTTGCTCTTTTGTTCCTTTGCTTTTCCTTTCTTGCTTCTACTGTTTTCCTTTCTTACTGACTTTTTAGATAGATCTCTTGATGTATTAGTGGTTAAGTTAGAGCTGTGTTATCCGATAAGATAGCCACTAGCCACATTAAAATTAAGTTTAAAATTCAGTTCATCCTTGCGTTAGCTATATTTCAGGTTCCCAGTGGCCACGTGTCTCCATTACTGGATTAAGTGATGCAGATTACTGCAGAAAGTTCTATTAGATGGCTCTCTAAAGGTTATGATCAGGATTTGTTTTGGTCAAAACTACCACAGGTCAAGTGTGAAAAGAGCAGTATTCTAGTGAGAAGATGTTCTTGTGTGTCTACTCCTGGTGATCTTTGTATCTGTAGACAAATGTCCCACTGCTCTTAGCCTCAGTTTTCTTTTTGAAAACATGAGGATAATAATTCCTGTTTTTGCTGCTTCTTGGAGTGCTTGTGGAAAAGAAAACTATAAAATGGTAACATTCTTTATAAAGGTCAAAGCAATTTTCAAAAAAAAAAAAAATTAACAACTGATTGTCTACTTTCTGTGTTTTGTTTGCTTTTTTAGGTTGCTGACCGAACTGGAGTCTCCTTCTTGGTGGCCCTTTAGCTCCAAGCTTTGGAAGACACCACCGGAAACAAAGCCCAAGTGGGACACCTCAGTGGCTAATTCCAAAGCTTTTGGAAAAGAAGGGATAGTGATCCAAATTCCTGCTGTTATTTCCCAAAGAACAGAATCTCATGTTAAACCAGGAAGGCTCACTGTCCTTGTTTCTGGGTTGGAAATCTACAACTCAGATTCTTTGCTCATGCACAGATTCGAAAGGGAAGATGTAGATGACATCAAGGTCCACACACCTTATGAAATTAGCATCCGCCAGCGGTTCATTGGGAAGCCAGACATAACTTATCATTTGATATCTGCCAAGATGCCAGAGGTTATCCCCATTTTGGAAGTACAGTTCAGCAAGAAGATCGAGTTATTAGAAGTCGCCATGATGCTCAGAAGCACTGGAACCTCTTCCCTAGCAGAGAAGGGCTATTCAGTCTGGCACGCAGGTGAGTGACCGTCAAAAGAGTCTGTGCACAGAACCTGTAAAGTCACAGTTAAACTCAGCACACCTGTGGTGCATACTTAGCATGATGCATCACATAGAGCAACTGCTGGTTTCAGCTCACTAGCAACTGCCCATTTGCTTATAAATAAAAATATTTTCAAACCATTTTTCTTAGTATTTACCCTCTCAATATCAGATCACTCAGTTTTATCATTTCCTTTAGAGCTGTGGTTTCCAAGTAGGTCAGAAAGGTTTTGGTGACACTTTCAGAAGAAGGAAAGCTCCCAAGTTAGATGTTTTCACCTCTTTCCTCTGTTTGATTTGAGAACCAACACTTTAGGGTCCTACCTAGCATCATCTCCACCTGCTCTGGTGTGTCTCCACCCAAGACCCTGCATCACTCTTGGTTTTCTTGGCACTTAGTTGAGATCTTCCAAGCCCACTTTCCAGATGTGTGTTTGGATATCAGAATTTTTGATAATTGTGCAGCATAGTTTTTTGTGTGATTTTTAGCATCTACAAAGACTGTGAAACCTTTGCTTTTCTTGGCAGTGTGGCTGCAGTATCCTCTTGTAGGTCTCTTTGGGGTGTGGAGGGTATAGCTGAGTTTGGCCCCAGGGTCCAGTGTGTGTGGCAGGACATGTGGATGTGAGGGTGCCAAGTGGTATCTTGATGGTATTTTTATTTTTTTGATTGTGATATGAAATATCAGACACTTTTTAGTTGCTTTTTGGTCTTGCAGATTTTTCTCTGTGGTTTGCTCATTCTGTTTGTCTTAGTTTTTCTACTAGGCTTTTTTTTTTCTCTTTGATATAATTATAGGGGTTCATTATTCATTCTAGATACTCACCCCTCGTTGATTTAGAAGCTACAAGTACTTCTCCCAGACTGTCAGCCTCCATTACAGAAAGAAACCTCTAATTTTGCTGTGGTCAGATCCACCACTTTTCCCCTTATGTTTATTTTTGAGCCCTGCTTAAGAAATCCTAAAGTCATAAAGTATTCTTGTATTTTCTAATACTAACATTACAGGTGACCTTACTTTCCTGTTATAGTGATTTTTCTAATAAGTAATAATCTTTTCTTATTAAGTTTAGTTGTTAGAGTTTGTTTGTAAGAGCTATGTTTGTTACTGTTCCAGTTCATTTCCTTTTCCTCTTAAGTGATTGATTTCAATATGTAATCTGTTTATATAAAAGGGCCAAAAAAGGGTAGACTGTACTGGCCAACATCAGATGCTGACCAGAAGGACCCTTCAGGAAAGGCCATCTGCGAGCTCAGTCTGGTTAGCTCCTCTGATAACCCAAGTCTTTGGGTCCTCGTCACTGCTGTTTTCCTCTGGGGGAGCCTCAGCAGTGAGAGGACGAAGGAGGGCCTGCCTGGTGGACCAGATGCAGAGCACTGTGGGCTACTGGTTTTAACAGTGCTGTTGAAGAATCCATCTACACCAGGTATGATGCCAGGTTCCTGTAGTCCTGAAAACCCTCCTTCTCATGGGGCTCTCCCACATTCGATGTGTGGGTCTTGTTAGGCACGGTGGTTTCAGAGAGAGAACACGGCACAGAAGGTTACAGATGAGGTGGCAGATGGGAACATGTCTTGTGTGGCACAGAAGGTCATGCTGTGCAAGTGAGAAGAGTGCAAGCTTGCTGGGCCTCGCTGTCGTGGAGGGCAGACCCCGAGGAGGATGGGATGATAAGCTCTGACTCGAAGCATGCAGGTGGCAGGTGGGGCTAGAGAGGAGCAGGGAGTGAGCCCCAGGGCCTCTGCCGCGGTGATCAGACTGCTGGAAGCTAAGCAGTGCAGATGTGCAGGGCCGCCCATCTGGAAGGGGAAAATGGACCTCTTGCTCACAAACTGAGGCTGCTGAGCAGAGGCTGAATGCCTTTCTTCTCAGGGAAGCTGCAGATATTATACCTTTAAGGTTTGTCAGCTGATTGAACCAGGCCCACCAGATTGTCTAGCATAGACCCCCTCCCCTAAAGTTAACTTATTGAGAGCTTTCACCGCATCTACAAACACCTTCCCAGCAACAGTTAGATTAGGGTTGGATTGAATAACTGGGGACTATGGCCTCACCCATCCCAGTAACGGACTGTATATATATGGAATGAGCTGAGCCACATCCACCGTGACAGATTGGTTTTCATTTCAGTGCTAACTTTAGCTTCTGGGTGGGATCCCTACAGTGTGTCTGAGTCTGGACTGAGCATGAAGTGCCATCCTCCCCTTGTGAAGCTGCCTGGCCCAGCAAGGCACGTGTACCTTACAGCTGTGGATTTGGAGGAATGCAGGTGATGAGGAGTTACGTTTGGAAGAAGCCAGCATGCTGAGTTCAGTAAACAAGAGGATATCTTGTTTGCTTGGAACTTCACGGTGGTCCTGTCAAGCCCAGTAATGAGAACTTACCTCTCACTGTGAGCTTTCTTGTTGTTGCATCTGTCAGCACCTATGTTTTTACTTTTCTGTATGGGAAACAGCAGAGACAGTGGAGATAGAAACCCTGACTTTGACATCTCAGAAACGTATTTCTCTCCTCAGTGACCTATTTTAGTAAAATGTGTGGCCAGAAGGTGGCGATCTAGTAACGGTGGACCAATGTTTGCTAAGAACCAGAGTCCAGAAGAACTTTCCAGAGACCTTTGTTGTAATGTATAGTGTAGACAGATTGAGGGCCTGGGTGGCCAGGCTGGGACTGGGGGAGGAGGAGAGTCTCCTGGGCTTCAAGGGCTGGAAATGATGCAGGTGGGAAGATTCCACCTTAAGAAAGAGCAGTTGCAAATTGCTGTTTGCCTGCACAGTATCTTTAAAATAATCTTTTAAATTTTAGAATAGTTTCAGACTCGAGGAAAAGTTGTGAGGAGTACTCCCGTGTCTCCTACGCCCAGTCTCCCCTGTTCACGTCAGCTTACATCAGTATTGTTCGTTGTCACAACTAATGAACCTATCTATACATCTTTATTCAATAAACTCCATGTTTTATCCAGATTTCCTTAAGTTTTACTGTCCCAGAATCCTAGCCAGGATCCCAGATGATATTTCGGAGTCTCATCTTGGACTCATCTTGACTATTACGGATTCTCAGACTCCCCTTGTTTTGATGATCTTGATAGTGGTTAGGCTTTGTAGCCTTTTCCCAAGCTGGACCTTGTCTCATGTTGTCTCATGATCCACTGGGGTGGTGGGTTTGGGGAGGAAGATCACAGAGCTCTTAGCATAAGACCATGGTCCGTGCATAGCATTTTTAAGGAGTTTTTTGGTACTGAGTTTTGTTTTCACTGTTTGCTAACTGTTGCCTTCTGAGGGGGCCTCCTCTGACCATCTAATTTAAGAAGACTGGTTTCCCATTCACTGACCCTGTAGAAATCTTGCTTAGCACATGCATCTCTGTAAAATGGTAGGTAAACTTCTGAGGCATTGAAGTCTCTGCACAGGGTCATTAATGTAGGACCGTCTTTTGAAGCAGTGAAGTTCTGACCCTGGGACACAGCACCGTGCCTACCGCCAGCAGACTCCATGTGGTCCCTGGGCCACGGCTGTCAGGCTGACCACCGACAGAGCCCTGCATGTGGTCACTAGGACATGAGCACTGCCCTGACTGCAAACAGGCCCCGTGTGGTTATTAGGACGTGGTGACCCCTGACTATCTACCGACCCTCAGAGAACTGCTTGACCCTCAACCCCTTGATCCCTTCCAAGGACCCACAGGTCCAAGCTGTATACCATATAATTTTGTAAATTTGCGAAGTAAGTTTTTTAAAAACTGTAATTAGTTGAGACTGCTCTCTCTCTCCGTTTCAGCTTTCTGTCTCTCATACCTCCTGTTACATTGAGGACATGGGGCATTTTGTGCTTTTTTCTGAAAGGGCTTCCCACTCCAGTTATATAAGGTGCTGGATAGAGTAGGCATTTTCCTGTGTTATCAGTGGGGCATTTGGGGCCCAAGGACAGGGAGAAGGATTTGCTCGTGACTAGACAGACTTGAAGCAGTTTTTCTGCTCGCACAGCAGGCCCTGGTGGTGTCTGCTCCGAACTTGCGGTGAGGTGACCAGTCTGTGTCTGATGCAAAAGGTGACTTTTGTGTCCCAGCGCTGCCCCTGCCAGCCCAGTCCTTGCTCAGGGCTCCCCTTGATGCCTCCTTGTCCTTAGAAAGTGGGATCATCTGTAAGTTCTCACATTGCTTGAACAATTTGTGGTTATTTTGTTTAACTATTAATGTTGTTGACTTCTGAGACAAAAACCATCTTATACTGCATCAAATTAATTTTTTTCAGAAGATATTTCAGAGCATTAAGTAACTGAGTCAGCACCCCAGGTCTCAGCACACAGTTCTGAGGGCGGCCGAGTTTTGTACCAGGCAGGACCCTGGTGAGGCCACAGGTCATTGTGAGAAACATCTCTGATTAGCACATTCCAGGAAGAAAAGTCCTCGGTTGTGATTTTCTGGTTGTTCAGTCCCGTTTGTTAAAGATTTAAAAGCGGTGTGTTTCTGGCTGTCAAACAGCTGTAGTAACAGTGAGGGAGCCCAGCGCTGGGCACAGTGCGCAAGTGTGGACTAGATGTGGGCCTCGCTC
This sequence comes from Cervus canadensis, assembly GCF_019320065.1. Classification (NCBI taxonomy): domain Eukaryota; kingdom Metazoa; phylum Chordata; class Mammalia; order Artiodactyla; family Cervidae; genus Cervus; species Cervus canadensis. The sequence continues at coordinate 98,458,447 of NC_057389.1, forward strand.
CCAGGGAAGCTGGCCGGGGAGACCCTCGTTCCCAGAGATGCTGAGAGGAGTAGCAGCGCAGTGCCAAGCAAGTCACCGTCACTGCGTAAGCTGAATGGTACCAGGACAGATGCGGGACAATTGCTGAGATGAAAGGGCTGAGTGGAGAACACGTCTGCAGACGTGGGCTGGGGCACATCTCTCTGCATGACATGTGCAGTGGGGTGTGTGGGGGGCAGGGGGTAGGGTGGCAGGAACAGGGGTCTGCAGGGTCAGGCAGCAGACTGGGGAGAAGGGTATAGGCTGACTGAGGCGTTCACCTTCACCCATTAGGCCAGAGAACCACTGGTAACATAGACAAAAGAAGTGCACTTGGCCATCTTTGTTACCACTGGTAACATTTTAAGGTCGTGTACGTTAGTTAGCTTTTCCTTTAGGCTGATGATAATTAGTAGAACACGTCCTCTGTTGTCCAGCTTAGCTCTGATGGTGTTCTGTTGCTAATGTGTTAGAAAAGTGCTTTTTATTAGGTAACATCTTAGTGACATTTAGGTCTTGTAAGACCAACCAACAGTGAGTTATAGGCTATGGAAAGTTCTCAGTAAGCCCTTAGGATGATGGAGTAGTGGCACCTTGGAGATCGTAGAACTCGGGTTGTGAGATCAATTTGGTTGATTGCTAGCAGCTTTCATATAAAGAACAGAAAAGCACAGCGGCGTGCGTGGTGTGTACCGTGGTTTCCGTGTTGTGAAACCCCGTCAGACTCCCCAGGTGTATGTGACAGTGTAGCAGTGCTGTGCTGGTTGCAGTTCTCACAGGTGTGCGTAGTTAAAAGGCGGGCAGTCTCTCATAGGCCCTCCTTCCCAGAGGAGACGGCTCTGGGGAGTGCTCAGGTCTGCAGTGTGGAACCCCTGCCCTTGCCCCCATGCAGGTTTTACTTTGCATCAGCTGGTGCCTGAGCTCACTCTATCTGACCGAGACTTCCTCTCTGGTATCTCAAGAAACATGCTCTCATCCTCATGTCTTCTCTGCTCAGTTAGGGAATTTCAGAGAGTGTTAGTGTGTAAGAAATTATTTAACAGATAAGAATAAGGGGGTATTTGTGTACCTGTTGGAGGTGCTGTTCTCTCCCCTGGGAGGAGGGACTTGTGCAGTTAGCATACCCTAGAGTTACCAGCTGTGTTCCTATTCCTCAGGCCCAGCACGAACTTGACCCCAAGGTGAATTTCCTTTCCTAACAATGCACTTATCAGCTGCTCTAGGCCACTCTGCCAGAAGGCAGCGCTGCTTACTGCCCTGAGGGTCCTCGGAATGAAGTGGTGTGTCACATCTGTGCCTTTGCTGCTCAGAGGAGTTGGTCCTGGAATCCAGATGCTGGTTCTCAGACCGGGATTAATAAACCGGAGAAGGAAATGGCAACCCACTCCAGTGTTCTTGTCTGGGAAATCCCATGGACAGAGGAGCCTGGTGGGCTACCTGGTCCATGGGGTCACAAAAGGGTTGGACACAACTTAGTGACTAAATAACATCCACTCCTGGATAAAAGATCTTTCTTCTCAAAGCCAGTTATAGAACAAGATCCCGAGTATTTACCGTGTTGTACACTCGGGTCAGTGTCAGGTAAGGAAGCAGCTCTGGGTTGGGATTGAAGGCAAGGCTCAGGCAGGTTCCACATTCAGTCAACTAAGCAGAGGCTCAGCCAAGTGAGTTCACCACACTTAGTGCTCCGGCAAGCCCAGAGGCTCTACACCCATAGAAGGCTGTGAAAACACTCTGTCAACCTAAAGAGCTCTGATGGTCTTAAACACCACTTTTTCTAAAATTCTGAATGCGCTTGTGTTGTTCACACCTTCTGGAAAATACCACTCTGACTTTGTATTTCAGCATCTGGACTGATGGACCAAGCCATGCAGTGTGAGTCCTCCTCAGGGAGCCAGGAAGGGAGGCCACTTCAGCTGCAGACAACCGAGCCAGTCATTTCTGAGGAAGACACCCAGGAGCTGGGACAGGTAATGTGCATTCATAGTGTTATATCCTCCCCTGCAGGCAACTTACTTGTCTTTCTTGCCTAAAAACAACTTTCCACTGATTTATGCTTGCCTCTCGCCTACACGGAAATGTTGGGATATCCACCTGATTTACTCAGCTCCCTGTGGCTTGAGAAAGAATAAAGGCATTGCCCATTCTGATTCCTTGTGTTTTGTGGCATGCAGATACACATAGCATTCCTGTGCACACACAGTGGTCTTGCCTCGTGTGTGTGTGTGTGTGCACACATAGGCTTTGTATGTGTACGTGTGTGCGTGTGTGGTGTGTGCACACATGTGCAGCACCTGTGTGTGTGCACTCCCTGGGCGTGTATAGTCGAGGACACTTGCCCTCAAGTGCTGAACGCTGGTCCTTGAGAAGGCTTGCCACTGTTTTTCCAGGAAATTGAAATTTGAACAATATTTGATAGAAATACTTTCAATTTACCTTCCTATGTTAATGCTGGACAACACAGTGGCCTTTTCTTTCTCCTTTTTTAATAACTATATAGCAAATACCTAGACATGTGTCATTTCATTCATAAATGTTTCAGTAGCTTTAAAAGAAAGAACTATTTTAAAAAATTAGCACAATACCATACTCACCTTAAAAAAGTAAAAGGTAGATTCCTTGGTGCCATCAGACATCAAGCCAGTGCTCAGTTTTCCCTTAGTTCCCTCATTTAGAAAAATGTGTCACATGTTTGTTCCGATTGGGATCCTCATAAGACCCCTGTGTTGCATTTAGTGAAGTGCCTTTAATTCACAACTTTCCTCTGTCATCTCTTCTTCTTCCTTTGCAGTTTATTTGATGAAAAAGCTGAATTGTTTCTCTGTCAAAATTTTTCAACTTGCAAGATATTACTTACTTGGTTTTCCCACCTCCCAGCAGATGGTGAGCTGTCTACTTTCTGCCTTGGTACTCCTGTAGGTCAGTTTGTAGCTCTAGAGGCTCCATCAGATTCAGGCTTCATTTTAGAGAGACTATTTTGTTGGTGGCACCCCACAAATTTCATCAAAGCATATAAGACTGTATGTCTTTTAAACCTGTTTTTAAATAATTTTATTCTATGTGTCTACATAGGCATAGACTCCTTTAAGCTCAGCTTTTTCCTTTTGGGGGAAAAAGTGTTTGTCTTTTACAATGGGGTATTTTAAACATACGTCATTTGTCACTTATTCCTTCTGATCTAACTTAATCACTTTTAGTAACGACACATAGACATGCTGCTTTCTAGCTGCAACTAGCAAATTTTGCAGCTTACTAATCCCTTCTTTTGATAGGCTTATTGACTCCAGAACACTGCAGATCTTGTCTGTCTTGCGACTTGAGAAAGCTTTGTACTATGAAGGCAAACTTAACCTGTTCTCGTGAAAGTGAATGAGAGTACATATAGGCCTCGAAGTGGTACGATCTGGGTCCCTTCTCACCCTCCAGTGAAGATGTCTGTGGCTGAGATGAGCTCTTCTGTGTCCCACAGTTGTGTTGAGACTGGAGCAAGAACATGGCTTTTTCATGGGAAATGTAAGAATCTTATCTGTTAATTCTACTGGTGGCCATGTAGTTTGAGAGGGTCCTTCCAATTTCAAATAAACAATTTCTACTGTCATGTCCAATGTATTCTTCCCCTAAAATCTAGATAGACAGAATGGGAGAGATCAGAATGAATGCATGAACAGCTAAGAGTAGAATAAGATTCCTCAGTAACCACTGGGATCACCATTCTTCCCCATGAAAGCTTGTGTCTATGTGGTTGGTCCTGACTGTCATCAACAAGTCTCAGTGAGCCCTGTGGCGTCCGTGCTGGGAACAGCAGATGCCATCGTCATGAATCAGGATGCTGGCTTTGGGGCAGAGGACGTGGTGATCCCTGAGCGGCTGGGCTGGCAGGACCTACCCACAGGAGGGGCAGGACTTTGTGCTAGTTAGCTGTCTCATTCTCCTTCCCTGCAGGGAGAACGTAGTTTCATACGAGGTTGTCTTTTTGAGGTAAAACACATGTTTCATATTTAGAGAAGAATTTTGAGCTGTGTAGCTGAAGTTCAGGCATAGGTAGGAATGAGTTAAATTTCTAGGGAAAATGAAAATGCAAGAAAATCTCCCTCCATTCATCTGTGGTTTCTGCTGCAGATGCTATTAGAGTCATTACGTGGAAATGGATTTGGTGACTTAAACTGCAGTCGGGGTGCTAGAGAGAAGACGCGCCGTGACTTCCTCAGGGAGCAGCCGTGCTCAGCGCACTGTGCCGGCTCCCTCTGTGCTGGGCCTCTGCAGCGGCATGTGGGCTACAGTTGGGCCCCATCTGCCGCGTAGCTGTGGCTCTCCACCATCCGCTGTGGGAGGGCACGTGGTGGAGGAGGCTGGGAGAGGAATCAGAGTCCCTCAGAGGGGTTTGGCAGAATCCCGTGAATCATTTCCAGCGTCTGATGTGCTAACCTTTCCTGCCTCAGAACTACTGCTCTTTCGTTACTAAATCTGTGGCTCCCATGTGTTTGATACAGCATTTGGAAGTGATAAGACAAAAACGGCATGGTTCTGTCCTCAGGACATAGCAATTTTATCTAAGGTTTCTTCATAACTTCTTAATCTCCTGTGTTGTTTTTTCACCCTTCCTCCATCTTTCACCAAAGACGGAATCGGAATGAAAAGCCGACTCGGGTCTGGTCTTAACGGTTTATCAGGCTCTTCAGCATCCCCGGCCGCATAACAGCAATGAAGGAAGACTTGCCCTGGATACTTTCATCATTTCCAATAAAAAGGGTTGCACAGAGTGCGGGATCATGGCAAGATTTTAGGTCATAGTTTTGAACTTTCTGTTTGATTATATTTGGGCATTTAGCCTGCCTGCTGCATGTGGTATCTTTATAAACAATAAGTGCAAAACACAAAAATTAAAAATGGAGGTGATTCATTCAGTTCAGTCAGAAAGTTGGTTTACTGGAAAACTTAGCTCGTCAGCTGGCATGAGGAGAAGAGTTTATTGAAAAGGCAGTCCTGCGGATGCCTGTGCCGGGGAGATGAGTGAGGGCCGGGCCTTTTGTCTGCGTTGATTAGCTGAGCCAAGTTCCACATGTATCTGCACTGGTAATTGACTGGATCGTTCCTGAAATAATTCAAGGCCAGAAAGGATGCTATGGCTCTCTCCTTGCTAACTATCTTAAGAAATTAATGTCCTTTTCTCTCTTTCTCTTTCTGTATGTTGTGTGTGTCTATATTCTCTTTCACATTGTTTTCCATTATGGTTTATTACAAGATAATCTTATTTTTCTTTTTTCTTCTTTTTTGTAGAAATGATAAAATACATTTCGTCTTCAGTAACTCCACCATTCTGGTCTTTTTCCTTGTACTTTTTTTCCCCAGTTATTTAAATTTGTCCCAATTCATGTCTCCTTTCCTAATCAGGAAAAAAAAGAATCTTTCATTTCTTGCATAACTGATCTTTAGCCTAAAATAAATGTCTGAATTAGTGGGATAGTATAGCCCTGGCTTCAGTGTATTACTTGTTTATTTGGAGAAGACAACACATCTGGGTTTCCTAGAATAATTGTCAGGACAAAGTCATGAGATAATGAGTGAGGGGTGATGATCCATGGTGCTTCTCATCAGCTGTGGCAGTAGACTAAACCACACCTCAGAAATGCACATTCTAGAACTGATACTTCTTAGGATGGAGGTGGGAATGGCTAAACTGGTAGGCCTTCAAAAGTAGAAGGGCAGCGGTCATACTTTCCACCAGCTGTAGGACCACTGACCAGTGCTGGGAGGGTGTGCCAACACCTTTGTTGGAGGGGGCTCTGTGGAGGGGTCTGGGGACAGGGAGCTGGACATGTCCACTCAAAGGAGTCTGGATTTTGTCCTAGAAGTACTTTGGAATCAGTGAAGATTTTTAAATAAGGAGAGATGAGATAATTTCAGGTTTTTACTCATTCTCCTCAGGTTCTCTTGTTATCATCCTCTGCTGTCTTCTGAATCTTTTTCAGACAGTTCATTTCATTTGTTAATTATGGGGCACAGTTAGAAGGTTAGTATTTTTATTTATGGCTTTGATACCAGTCTGAATATTAGAAACGAAGTAGGCCGTTTATTTAAATATATGTCACTCTAACTGTGAATTACTAATACATGTTTCTGACTTCATATCCCATGTCATTTCTAAATGTTAAACCATTAGAAGAGGAAAAGGTACCTAGTAACTTTTGTTGTCCACATACAGGGGACATTTCAATGAAAGGTCATATGGCCTAGAATGAGCCCTGGCTTAGGAACCTGGCATCCTGGCACTGGTCCCAGCCCTGCCTGTTGTCTCTGTGGTCCTGGGAAGCCTGCTTCGCTCCCCTGGCCCCAGTCTCCACTTCTGAAAAGCAAAGGAACTGACTTGTGGTGTATTCCAATACCTAGCATCTACTGCAGGATCTGCCACAATGAAAGGAAAGCTCAGTTACAGAAAAACACCACGCCTTACTTCTAAATATTCATTCCTGATTTTCCTGTCTGCTCTGTCGGTTAGCTGGGTCACTGGTAACCATGAGCACTGCTTCCCCCCCTCCCCCCCCGCCGCATTTATTTTTGTTAGTTGGAGGCTAATTACTTTACAATATTGTAGTGGTTTTTGCCATACATTGACATGAATCAGCCATGGATTTACATGTGTTCCCCCTCCCGCCTCCCTCCCCATCCCATCACTCTGGATCTTCCCAGTGCACCAGCCCTGAGCACTTGCCTCATGTATCCAACCTGGGCTGGTGATCTGTTTCACCCTTGATAGTATACTTGTTTCAATGCTGTTCTCTCAGAACATCCCACCCTCGCCTTCTCCCACAGAGTCTAAAAGTCTATTCTGTACATCTGTGTCTCTTTTTCTGTTTTGCATATAGGGTATCATTACCATCTTTTTAAATTCCATATATATGCATTAGTATACTGTAATGGTCTTTATCTTTCTGGCTTACTTCACTCTATATAATGGGCTCCAGTTTCATCCATCTCATTAGAACTGATTCAAATGAATTCTTTTTAACGGCTGAGTAATATTCCATGGTGTGTATGTACCACAGCTTCCTTATCCATTCATCTGCCAGTGGACATCTAGGTTGCTTCCATGTCCTGGCTATTGTAAACAGTGCTGCGATGAACATTGGGGTGCACGTGTCTCTTTCAGATCTGGTTTCCTCGGTGTGTATGCCCAGCAGTGGGATTGCTGGGTCATATGGCAGTTCTATTTCCAGTTTTTTAAGAATCTCCACACTGTTCTCCATAGCGGCTGTACTAGTTTGCATTCCCACCAACAGTGTAAGAGGGTTCCCTTTTCTCCACACCCTCTCCAGCATTTATTGCTTGTAGACTTTTGGATGGCAGCCATCCTGACTGGTGTGTAATGGTATCTCGTTGTGGTTTTGATTTGCATTTCTCTGATAATGAGTGATGTTGAGCATCTTTTCATGTGTTTGTTAGCCATCTGTATGTCTTCTTTGGAGAAATGTCTGTTTAGTTCTTTGGCCCATGTTTTGATTGGGTCATTTGTTTTTCTGGAATTGAGCTACAGGAGTTGCTTGTATATTTTTGAGATTAATCCTTTGTCTGTTTCTTCATTTGCTATTATTTTCTCCCAATCTGAGGGCTGTCTTTTCACCTTGCTTATAGTTTCCTTTGTTGTGCAAAAGCTTTTAAGTTTCATTAGGTCCCATTTGTTTAGTTTTGCTTTTATTTCCAATGTCCATGAGCACTGCTTAGACAGACAGACACGTGGCGCCCCCACTCCCTAGCCCAGCCTGCTTTTGCTGTGGTTCACTGGTGCCCCTGTAACTGCCTGGGACAGCCGGCTCTCCTCCATGGCAGCCTTCGGGATTCCCGCCATGTGGGACGTGGTCGCCACTAGCAGAGGCCCTCGTTGCCTGTGACAGTGACTGCTCAGAACGAGGGCCAGTCCAAGTGTGCGGCTGCGCATCCTCTGCAGTTGGCGGGAAAGCTGTGTGGGCGCACTGGGCCTCCTCCACGTGGAGGCTGTGGTGTAAACCTGAGCCGCATGGGGGCGGCACCTGTCCTTTGGGTCCAGATGCGCACGTGCATGAATCTTGGGGTGGTATTCTGTACTTTCTACTACCCCTGGGAACTGTGGATAGGGAAGAAGCTGCCAGATAAGGAACTCTTAAGTTTTTGTGATTCCAGAATGTACCAGCATCTCAGTGAACAAATTCTAGAGCAGCTGCTTGGTGGTGTAGAAAGTAGAGTGCCAAGGGGCAAGAAACAGATGCTCAGGCATTCCATTTTGGAGGATGACTTGTTCACCCTTCAGAACATGATTTCCTGTGTTCTTGGTCAGCTTTTGAATGAACCTCAAGTCTTAAAATCAAGTGTTAGATTATATTGTTATTGAGTACCTGGCTGTGGAAGGTTATATATATTATAACCGTGTTTTTTTATTGTGGTAGAATATGTAGAATAAAATTTTGTCATTTTAACTATTAAAAAACTTTTTTCCCATCTATTTTAACTATATAAATAGTATTAATTACATTCAAAAATGTTTCCCAACCATCACCACTGATGGTTTCATTTCTAGAGCTCTCTTATCACCCCAACAGAATCTGTTATAGTGAAACTGTAACTCCACATTTCACCTCTCTCCAGTTCCTGGTAATGTCTAATCTTCTGTCTATCTCTATGAATTTGCCTATTCTAGGACCCTCCAATGGGCTTTCCAAGTGGTGCAGTGGTAAAGAATCCACTTGCCAATGCAGGAGATGCGGGTTCAATCCCTGGGTCGGGAAGATCCCCTGGAGTAGGAAATGGCAACCCACTCCATGTTCTTGCTTGGGAAGTCCCATGACAGAGGAGCCTGCTGGGCTACAGTCTATAGGGTCACAGAGTCAGACATGACTGAGCTGCTGCGCACAGCCCAGGGACCTCCTGTAAGTACTGTAACCCTTTTGTTTCTGGCTTTCTTCACTTAGCTTACTGTTGTCAAGGCTGATGCATCTTGTAGCATAAATCAGTACTTCTCTCCTTTTGACAGGTGAATGATCTTCTATTGTATGGATAAAACATGCTTTGTTTATCTCTTCGTCACTGATGGACACTTAGATTATTTCCAGCTTTTGACCATTGTGAATACTGCTGCCATGCACATTCATGCACAAGTGTCTGAGTCTCTGCTTTCGTTCTTTTGTACATATACTTTAGAGTAGAATTGCTTGGTTGTAGAATAGTTTTATGTTTAGCTTTTTAATTAGCTGCCATATTATTTCCTTGTAGGGGTTATTAATTTCTTTTTCAGATTCTTCATTGCTGCTGTATAGAAACACACCTGATGTTTGTGTGTTGATCCTGTAACTTTGCTAAACTTGTTAATGAGTTCTTCTAGCTCTCTTGTGCATTCTTTGAGATATTCTATGTACAGGATCATGTCATATGAAAATGGGGCTTCCCAGGTGGTGAAGTGGTACAGAATCTGCCTGTCAAGGCAAGAGATGCGAGAAGTGTGGGCTGGGAGTATCCCCTGGAGTAGAAAATGGCAACCCACTCCAGTGTTCTTGCCTGTAAAGGTCCAGGGACAGAGGAGCCTGGCGGGCTGCAGGCCATGGGATCACAGAGAGTCGAACCAAATGAGCGCTAGCACAGGTTCCTAGTTACGTGTGACAGTAGAGGTAGTTTCACTTCTTCCTCCTCAGTTTGGATGCCTTCTGCTGCTGCTGCTTCTTGCCTGCTTGCTCTGTCTAGGACTTCAGTGCGTGGCAGTCCTGGGTAGCAGTGGTGAAAGCAGGCGTTCTTGTCTTTCCTGATCTGCAGACGCTTTCAGTCCTTCCCTATTGAGTTTCCTGTTCGCTGAATTTTTCATAAGCGCCTTTTTAAAAATGTCTCTAAGTTTTTACTTTATTACAGGCTCTTCTCTTTCTAGTCATCACATATGTTCTCAATATTTCATTTATCTCCTATATTATACTCCATTTGTATTTCATCATGATTGCCGTCTGTCATATCTTCATGTCATACCTCCTACTTTTTAAAATTTTTATTTCATATTGAAGCATAATTAACTGTGGTTTGTCTTAAGTGTATGGCAAAGTGATTGTTATACATGTATCTATTCTTTTTCAAATTTGCTACCTATTCACCTTATTACAGAATACTGAGCAGAGTTCCCTGTGCTATATAGTAGGTCCTTGTTGATTATCTATTTGAAAATATAGTAGTGTGTACATGTCAGCCCCAAACTTCCAGTCTCTCCCTCCCCCTGACCCTTCTCCCCTGGTAACCACAAGTTCATTGTCTAAGTCTGTGCTTATTTCTGTTTTGTTTATAAGTTCATTTGTATCATTTTTTGAGGGGGGTTCTACATATAATTTTCCACATGGAAAATTCTTAAAGAGATGGGAATACCAGGTCACCTTTCCTGCAAAACCTGTATGCAGTTCAAGAAGCAACAGTTAAAACTGGAAATGGAACAACAGACTAGTTCAAAATAGGGAAATGAATACGTCAAGGCTGTATATTGTCACCCTGCTTATTTAACTTATATGCCGAATGCATCATGAGAGATGCCGGACTGGATAAAGCACAATCTGGAATCAAGATTGCCGGGAGAAATACCAATAACCTCATATATGCAGATGACACTACCCTTAATGACAGAAAGCAAAGAGGAACTAAACAGCCTCTTGATGAAGGTGAAAGAAGGGAGTGAAAAAGCTGGCCTGAAACTCAACATTCAAAAAACGAAGATCATGGCATCTGGTCCCGTCACTTTGTGGCAAACAGTGGAAATTGTGACACACTTTATTTTCTTGGGCTCCAAAATCACTGCAGATGGTGACTGCAGCCATGAAATTAAAAGACACTTGCTCCTTGGAAGAAAAGCTATGACAAACCTAGACAGCATATTAAAAAGCAGAGGCATTATTTTGCCAACAAAGGTCCATATAGTCAAAGCTGTGTAATGTATGAATGTGAGAGTTGGACCATAAAGAAGGCTAAGTGCTGAAGAATTGATGCTTTTAAACTGTGGTGTTGGAGAAGACTCTTGAGAGTCCCTTGGATTGCAAGGAGATCAAGCTAGTCAATCCTAAAGGAAATCAATCCTGAATATTCATTGGAAGGACTGATGCTGAAGCTGAAATTCCAATACTTTGGCCACCCGATGGAAAAAGCTGACTTATTAGAGAAACCTTGATGCTGGGAAAGATTGAAGGCAGGAAGAGAAGGGAATGACAGAAGATGAGTTGGTTGGATGGCATCACTGACTCAATGGACATGAGTCTGAGCAAGCTTAAGGAGATGGTAAAGGACAGGGAAGCCTGGCATGCTGCAGTCCGCGGGGTCGCAAAGAGTCAGACACGACTGAGCAACTGAACAACCACCACTGCATATAAGCAATATCATATGAAATATCAAAGAAAGATGTTTGTCTTTCTTTGTTTGACTTTACTTGGTAAAGTAAGCTCCAGGTTCATTCATGTTGCTGTATATGGCATTATTTCATTCTTTTCAGTGGCTGAGTAATATTCCTTTGTGTGTGTATCTGTGTGTGTGTGTGTATCTGTGTGTGTGTGTGTGTGTGTGTTCCACCTCTTCTTTATTCAGTTCTCTGTCAGCGGACATTTAGGTTGCTTCTGTGTCCTGGCTATTGTAAATAATGCTGCAGTGAACATTGGGGTACATGTATCTTTTATTTATTTTTAATTGGAGGATGATTGCCTTACCATGTTGTATTGGTTTCTGCCATACAACAGCATGAATCAGGCGTAAGTATACGTATATCCCCTTCCTGTCGAGCCGCCCTCCTGCCACCCTATCCCAGAACCCCTTCCTTCTAGGTAGTCACAGAACACTGGACTGAACTCCCCGTGTTGTATAGCAACTTCCTACTAGTAATCTGTTTTATGCATGGTAATGTATATATTTCAGTGCTACTCTCAATTCTTCCAACTCTCTCCTTCCCCCGCTGTGTCCTCACATCCTTTCTCTACATCTGCATATCTATTCCTGCCCTGTAGATAGGCTCATCAGTACCATTTTCCTAGATTCCATATATATGTGTTAATATACAATATTTGTCTTTTTCTGACTGACTTCACTTTGTATAATAGGCTCTAAGTTCATCCACCTCAGTTCAGCGGACTCAAATTCATTCCTTTTAATAGCTGAGTAATGTTCTATTATGTATATGTACAACTTTAAAAAACCCTTTATTTTGTATTGGGTTGTAGCCAGCTAACAGTGTGGCGATACTCAGGTGAACAGTGAGGGGACTCAGACACACATGTGCATGTATCTCTTCTCCCCCAAACTCCCCTCCCATCCATGCTGCCACGTGATACTGAGCAGATCACGGTATAGTATAGTAGGTCCTTATTGGATCTCTGTTTTAAATATGGCACTGTGTTACCACAACATCTTTATCTATCAGTGAACATCTAGGTTGCTTCCATGCCCTGGCTATTGTAAATAGTGCTATAATGAACACTGGGGTCCATGTGTCTTTCTGAATTGTGGTTTTCTCAGGGTATATGCCCAGTAGTGGGACTGCTGGGTCATATGAATGCCCACTCTTGCCACTGTTATTCAACATGGTTTTAGAAGGCCTGGCTATGGCAATCAGAGAAGAAAAAGAAATAAAAGGAATCCAGATTGGAAAAGAAGTAAAACTCTTACTGTTTTCAGATGATGTTATACTACACATAGAAAACCCTAAAGATACCACCAGAAAATTACTAAAGCTAATCAGTGAATTTAGTAAAGTCATAAGATAAAATTAACACATAGAAATGCCTTGTGTTCCTATATACCAACAGTGAAAAATCAGAAAGAGAAATTAAGGAAACAATCCTGCAACACCACTGCAACAAAAGGAATAAAATACCTAGCAGTAACCAAGGAGACAAAGACCTGCATGCAGAGAACTGTAAGGCGCTGGTGGAAGGAACCAGACCACACACGTAGATGGAGAGATGATTCCATGTTCTTGCATTAGCAGAATCAATACTGTCAAAATGACTATGCTTTCCAAAGCAATCTACAGATTCAATGCAATCCCTATCAAATTACCAATGGCATTTTCCACAGAGCTAGAACTAACAATTTTAGAAATGTATCTTTTAGAATTTTGATTGTTCTCCAGGTATGTGCTCAGGAGTGGGATTGCCAGATCATATAGTATCTCTGCTTTTAGTTTTTTAAGGAGCCTCCAAACTGTTCTCCATAATGGCTATACCAGTTTACATCCCCACCAACAGTGAAGGGGGGACTTCCTCAGTGGCTCAGCGGTAAAGAATCCGCCTGCCTCATAGAATTAGTTTGGAAGTATTTTCTTCTTTTTTTTTTTTTCTTTTTGAAGTGTTTCTTCCTCTGCAGTTTTTTGGAATAGTTTCAGAAGGATAGGTTAAGTTTCTTTTATCATAGAAGGGAGCTGTCTTTTAGTCCTGCTTTTCTGAGGTTTTTATCATGAAAGGATGTTGGGTTTTGTCATTGCTGTTTCTCCATCAGTTGAGTTGATTATGTGTGTTTTTTCTGTTTGTTCTCACAATGTGGTATATTGCGTGAGTTGATTTTCCAAGTCTGAGCCACGCTTGCCTTCTGAGGTAGATTATACTTGGGTTCAGTTTGCCACTGTTTTAGAATGCTGTGGTTTTATTTTCATTTATCTTAGAGAGTTTACTAATTTCCCCGTTGGACCCATTGGTTGTTTAAGAGTGTTGAATTTCTACATATTTGTGAGGTTTCTTTATTTTTCCAGAGTTCTTGTTTCGTTCCACTGTGAAGGTACTCTCTGTTACTTCAGTCTTACGTCCGAGGCTTGTTTTGAGGCCTGCCATATCGTCTCTCCTGGGGGATGTTCTGTGTGCACTTGAGGAGACTGTGGGCTCCACTGATTCGGGTGGAGTATGCTCTGTACATCTGTTGGATGCCGATGGTGTTCAAGTCTTTCATTTCCTTATTGATTTTCTGCTGGGATATTTCATCCATTACCAGCATCTTTTTTAACTTATAAAAAATAGTTAACTAGTATTAGGTGGTTTTTGGTTCAGGCTACAAAGTTGGTTTTATGCAGTATTTAAATGTAAAATTGGACTGAATACATGGACACAGTATTGGGGAAGCTTCGTGGCCTTGGGCAGCGTACGTCTGTCCATCCCATCTGTAGCATATACGGCTGGGGACTAACTGTTGGAAACATAGCTTCTCATGGCCAGTAAGTGCCTTTGCCAAGTGAGCCGTGTGGCCTTCAGCAGGCTGCACATTTCCCAGAAAAAGTGCTACTATCACATTTTACAAAACAGGGTCCCTCCTTGAGGTTTGCTGGGTTTGAGGTAAAGGTGAGGCTGGTACTATATGGAGCAGAATTCTGTTCTAAACAGATTTACCAGTGGGGCCCCAAATGTTTGTGACCCAATCAGCTCTGAAGAACTTCCAAACTGATGCATTTTCTCTTTATTTCATATCCTGAGAAGTCCCCACTGAGGCATTTACTTCCTAATGTAAGATGAACCTTCAGTTTATTGAGCATTTCACTTGGTAGGGATTCCATTCCTCTCTTAAAAACGTGGTTCTCATCATGGGAAGCTCTGTTTACAGTCTGATAGCAGCTTGGTTCCCAGGACTTCTCTGTAGTCCTGGGAGGTGCTTTCCTTGCCCAGACCGTGAGCTAGCAGGGCCATCTTCGCTGTGGGCCATAGCGGGTGTCTGTAACTGTGCTATTCAGCCGACTGCAAGTGAGGACTAACAGATCCCTGAGGACTCAGCTCTCAAAGTCTTGTTGTACAGACACAGCCCTGGTGTGTAACGCAGGTTTATGCTCAACTCCTCCACCCTCTGTGCAGAGAGGGGGTTGTGAAGAGGGGTGCTTCTTCAAAGAGAGCCCTTTCCTGCCCCTGTGCATCACAGATCACCCTCAGGACCTCAGGGAATGCAGAGAGGACAGGACGGGGTACAGGGGTGGCCTGTGAGTGCTGAATGTGACAGATTGTAGCCTAGAATATTCTGTACAGCCTCGAGAGCTTTGGTTGAGAGGGAGCCAATTTTTCCCTCTTTGCCTTCTCTACAGCATGTTAATAGTCCCAAATGGTAGAACTGCAGACAGCTTGATTTATCCCAGCTCTATTCTTAAATGGTTGCTAGTTTCTTACTGCAAGAAAATTCAGTTTTTCAGTGGGTCAGTTTAATAACAAGATCAAGGCAGACAGTCTAGCTAATATTAAACTGTTTGTTTTGTTGTTCAGTCGCTAAGCCATTTCCGACTTCTTTGTTGTGACACGCCCTCACCCCATGGACTGTAGGCCACCAGGCTCCTCTGCCTATGGATTCCCAGGCAAGAATACTGGAGTGGGTTGCCATTCCTTCTCCTACTCATTTTAGGTACTTAAATATACTAATAGTCTAAACCCTGGAGTTTCATTGTGAGGGTGAACAAGACACTTCCTTTCTCAGACTGTAAGGAGGCAACAACTAGCATATTACAGACTTTGTAGAAACACTAAGGCCATGTCCTTACACAGTGAAAGCACAGCCTGCATGTTCCAGGACCGCTTGGAGGCTCTACTTCCAGCAAAGCTTGGACCTCTGGTTCTCAGGCTTTCACACCTTGGTGGCTGGTGTGAGCATGCATCTGTTTTGGTAAGGGAACTTCCTCTACTGGGTGAGCCATTTTTCCAGGATTTATTTTCTTTTTTATAAACAAAGTGAAAATGGTTAGGAAGCTCAAGGATCTCTGTGACGTTGCAGAGATGGAGGTCACTGTAGCATGTGGCCAAGCAGAAGGTCTTCCTCTTCCAGAGAAGACAGAAACTTCTGCTCTGTCCTGGGGACCATGTGGTGCCTCCCGCTTCCCGCCTGAGTCATCTCGGCTCTCCCACTTCCTGGTTACTGAGGCTCGTGAGTGAGGCCAGCATCCTGCCTGTGGGGAACCAAGCCTCCTGCTCTGGCTTTGTTGAGCGCCTGTGACCCCTGAGCTGAAGAGCATTGAGCGTTTCTGTGGTTATTTCCCAAGATGCCACTCCCAGATATACTGGCATACATGCTATTTTGTCTTAACTTGTACTTATGTGCACTATATATTTCTTGGGAATTTATCAAGGTTTTCCCTAAACTCAGTGTACTATTAATCACATACTTTCTGTGTAGGTACAAATGTAGCTGGACGATGGCTGGCTGCTGGGTTTATTTATTAGTGGAGCAGAGACTTGGGGATGAGTCCATTTTGACCCTGGTCTTTGAGTCAGAGCCCAGTGAAGGTTCGTCTGAGAGCCCCGTTGATATTCTAGAGGCTGGCAACATCATGCATTGATGACTAGACAGCTTGTCATCCTGGGCCACAGAAGTAACAACTGTTTTTAAGGTTTGGCCAGACTTCATATTCTCCATTCTTTCCATCCCATGTTATATGGAATGCACACGATGCCATTTAATTACTTCAATCCCTTTCTTAAAGGAAAAAGACACTGAACCAATATTCCAGAGGTACTAGTAGTTTGAAGGTTTACTCAGTAATTTTCTTTGCAGACTTAGTAGCTATAAAGATCTCACTTGTGTTTTTGCAGTATTAATTAATTTCGAGTGCAGTTTTGGCAGACCAACCAAGGGTCTCAACTGGCTGCATAGAACGAGTACTACTTTTAAGACCATCTCAGTGAAACTTTTTCCAAATGAAATTCAACAGGAACCAGCCTTTATTTGGACTCATACACTCAGTAAAATGCTCAACCTTTGTAGGCATGTCAGCTGTTCCTCCTGTTCACAAAATAAGTTGTATGTGCCTTTTACTACTGTGTTTATGAAGCAGAGACTCAAGAATATAGGTGTTCTTGCTTTTGCCACTGTTTCATTTTGGAAAAGAGGCAGTTGATTCATCCTCTAGAGAAAGATGGCCATGGGAGTGTAGGACACACAGGATCCATCACACAAAGTGGTCCTTGGTGAGAGTGCTATCGCCTGGCGATATGGTCCTGTGCTACCTGGCGCAGTAACCACTGGCCATGTGTGGGTACTGAGCACTTAAAAAGCAGCTGGTCCAAGTTCTCGCAAGTAGCTTGTGAGAACTTCATTAAAAAAGGAATATAAAGTCTCTCATTAATGTTTATTGACTTCATGTTTAAATGGGGGGCTTCTCAGGTGGTGCTAGTGGTAAAGAATCCACCTGCCAATTGCAGGAGACGCCAAGGACACGGGTTCGATCTCTAGGTTGGGAAGATCCCCTGGAGAAGGAAATGGTAATCCACTCCAGTATTCTTGCCGTGAAAATTCCATGGACAGTAAAGTCTGGTTGGCTACAGTCCTTGGGATTGCAGAGTTGGAGACAACTGAGCCCCTACTCACATGTTTAAATGATAATGTTTTGGGTTATTTGATTTAAATAAAATATATTATTAAATTAATTATATTATTTACTTTTTATTAAAAAACCTGAAATTTCGAGTATGGCTCTCCCTAATTGGCTATCTTTCCATAGTCACTCGGGGCTCTAAGAGCTGGCACAGGTTCTAGGATATGTGAATCGACCGCCTGTCCCTGGCGAGAGCCCTGTTGCCATTCTTTCAGTGTCTCAGTGGTACCATCTCTGAGTCGTGGCCGTGACATCTCGTCCATGCAGCGGTTGTCAGGGCCACAGTAGGAGCAAGACCCCAGGAAGTCGAGCAAGTCACCCACCCATCTCAGCTTCATCTGTGAAACAGACTTAGATTGAGGAGTAACAGAGAATAGTTAGGGCATGTTGCAGGGGTCCCCTAAATTCTGTTCTTATTTCAGATAACTGGGGAATGAGAACACAGAAAACAAAGCCATTTATATAAACACACAAACATACATATAGGTCATCTATCTGTGTGGCTTCCCCAGTGGTTCTGCAGTAAAGAATCTGCCTGCAGTGCTGGTTCAGTCTCTCAGTTGGGAAGACCCCCTGGAAGAGGAATGGTCGCCCACTCCAGTATTCGTGCCTGGAGAATCCCGTGGACAGAGGAGCCTGGCGGGCTAGAGTCCAAAGGACTGCACAGAGTGAGACCCAGCGGGGCTCACACGCATACACACACACACGCACTCTAATCCCCAGTTTTACCTTCCTCTGAGAGTGTTTGCCTGTTGGGATGAGAAAGCGATATCATCAGCAGTGCTTGTCCAACAGGCACTAATTTGGATTTGGGTTTTGGAGGACTTTGAGTATCTCCTCTAAGTTCTGTGTCCTGGTTTCCGTGTGCACTGTTGATATCAGAGCAGAAGGAATCAGTTGACTATCTGCACTGAAGGGAACATCTGGCTCCCTTGCTGAAAGCCCATCTCCTGCCATCAGTGCATGTGCAAACAGTGGTTGTTTACAGTTTAGAACACGGTAGTCCTGAAAAACAGTTCAGTTGAAAATAAACTAGGCCACATTTTGATGTGATTGACAAGGATGTAGAGGTTGCAAAGAGTCACAGGGTCTGTGTGGCCTAGTCGCTCAGTGTAGGAGAGGGACCTCCTCAGAGGTGTCAGATAGGATGCAGGTGTGAAACAAAGGGGATGTTCTGTGCAGGTTTCTGGCAGAATGGCCTTATGGTCGCACTGAAATGGAGGCAATGAGGAAGGAGCAGGTGACCAGAGAGAACAGCATGGAAGGACCTGCCTAACTTAGTGGTGAGTGGCAACTTTTTTATTATGCTGTCTGGGCCTCAGCCATATGAGATCATAGAAATGAGAGATGGAAAAGACCTCCTGTATTAGGTCATCTAGCCCATCCCCTCCAGAGCTGACTGACCCCACAGTATACTTTCCAGAGCTCTGTCCAGTTTTTCAAGTGACTCAACTGATGGAGTTTCCACCAGCTCCCAGAGGGCGCAAAAAGGTAGTGTCTGAGACTGCTAACTTGGATCAGGATTTATTCTTCTTTCTCATGACGAAGATCCCTGGGATGATGCTTTGTTTGAAGAGAGATGGGGTCAATCCTGCTTCTGTCATAACTTGCGTATAACTTCAGATGATGTCAGCGGGCCTCATCTCCACATTCCCCTCCAAAAGCGGGGGTGTGTTGCTGGGCTCCTTCAGTCTGAGCGTTCTAAGACTTGGCGGCGGCACCTTACATAGCGCTTTATAGTTTTCACAGCTTGTTCACATTTGTGATCTCATTTGAGCCCCACCGTTCTTAGGGAAGGAGTTGATCTTATTATCCTCCTGACCATCTCCCTGCCTATTCTGTTTCTTGTTAATCAGACGGAGGAGTTCTCCCAGGCAGTGGGTGGTGGGCCAGGTGGTCGGTCAGGCATTCCTTTTTGATTCGTGTGACCTCACAGGTACTACTATGCCTTCTGAGACACCACGTGGGTGCAGTTTGCTCTTCTTGAGGTGTGGCCTCCTGTCCCAGGCAGTAGCGCTACTCAGGATGATTCCAGGCCACCTATGGAACCCAGAGCTTTCTTGCCCGTGTCTCTGGGTGGGACCTGTTGAGGGAGTGGATTTCAGTCTGGAGTGTGATATGTTATCAGTAGGATTGCATTTGCGTTCCTCCTTTGGTGCTCACCCGGGCTGTTCGGCTGTTCATCGTCAAATCCATCCTCCTGTGATAAAGGACTTTGAATGGATCCATAGGCAGGTTGATCCATTGGGAGTTAGTAAACTGGGCACCAAGGTCTCATCTTAATTCAGATTGTGCAGTTCCTTCCTTTTCCTGAACCTTTCTCTAAAAGAGGAACAGTATTAATATTTATTCCAAGTAGTTGGTCATTAAGATTTCTCTCAAAGTCATTCCTTTTTGTTGTCAAAGACATTACATTTTTAAAGCCCGGTTCAGTAGGTATATAATTAAAGTACATTTCACGGTGCATTGTGATACAGTGTTGCTGTCAACTAGTGTATAAAACTATATGACGTATGACGTGAGTCCCAGAAATGGGGGCAAGGAGCTGCCGTCCAGCCTGGTCAATGCCCTCGGCCTGGGAGCTGGAGCAGCCCTCCGCACTGTGGGCAGCGCCCTGGCCTGTGGCATCACTGCGCGCTCATGGCGTTTCTGTGTGTCCTCCGTGTGTCTGCGCTCGCTGGCGCCTCCTTTGCCTCCCTAGAGGATGCCGGGGCCTGCGCTTACAGGGCCGTCTCCCGGCGTTTCTGAGCAGGCCCGGGGGTTATGGTGTGTACCTGCTATATCACCTCTGGTTATTTCTGCTGTTTCATTCTGCCTTTTGTATATGTGTGTGAAATATATCAAGCACACAGACATAGAAAAGGGGTTGCCTTTCTTTTTAAACTTTGTTTTTCCAACTTCAGTCTGCAGTTAGGCACTTGGATGCAGAAAGGTAAATGAAACAGTGATTAGGTGAGAGCTGGAACTCAGGTCTGAGTTGTAGCCTCCAGATTCCTGGTTCTGCCCCGTGCCACTACTGTTTGCAGGAATTCCACGTGGATGTGGTAACAATCTCAGCAAGGCGGTCAGCGGAAAAAGCATGGGTTGGAAACAGCAGTGCCTCAGGGATGTATCTCCTCGGGCTGTGTGGTCAGTCTCCTTGTTTATGGCCTGGAGCAGGGCCAGACAGCAGATGCATCATCTCCCGACAGCTCTACCTCGCTGAAGGTCAGTGCCAGAAAATGGCAGAGCTGAGACCCAAAGTCAGGGTCAGAGCTGGAGGCTCTGACTCTGTGCTCAGAGTGTTCATTATCCCCATTAACTTAGAAATTTTCTGAAGTATTATGAAAGTAATGGAAAGATATATCATCTGTTTTTGAGAGCATGAGAAAAGGCAGCCTCTCCTATCACTTGTGCTTCCCTTGCAGATCCTGAGGAAGCTCAAAGGTCTTGCCTTAGACACCGAGTCAGAGCTGGAGAGACAGGATGAGGCCTTGGATGGAATCACTGCGGCTGTGGACCGGGCCACCCTAACCATCGACAAGCATAATCGGCGAATGAGGAAACTGACTTAGGAGAGCAGGAAAGCACAGAGATGACTGCTTTTGATGAGAGTCACTTCTGAGTACGTTTTCTCAGATCCTGCATGCTTCCTTTGAGATGAAGACCCTGGGAAGTCATTCCAGGTGCCCTGTCCCGGGAGGTGCACAGCTGCTCAGGATGAAGGGCTGCCGAGGAAGCTGCCTGGGGTGATCGTAGCTGCCACCAAGGGATTCCTTTGTAGGGAGCCGAAAGTGCATGGGAGGAGTTCTGCCTGCAGATGCGGTGAGCTGCCTACCCACATGGCCCTCTCAGGCTGCCTGGGGAGTCAGGAGCACACACACATTCAAACACAGGCTGAGCCCTGTGAGGTGGCCACGGCAGCAAGCTGTCTCCATTCTGAGGGTGAGCTGGACCCCGGCCTCAGGGACCACTTTGCATGGCCTCAGTCCGGGTCTCCACTGCACAGCTAGCTGTATTTTCATCCTGTCTCTGTTCTTGATAACCATGAAAAGGATGATTTATGTGTCTATGAGAGAAACCTACTTATTTCTAAACTTCCGCCTGTTTGAACACTGCAGGCATATCCTTTGTCAGGAAAATCTCTCCTCCAGAACCACATTCAGTCCTGAGCCTGCCTCTGCTGCACGGCCTGCTCAGCACAGACCCCACTGCCTTCACCTGGTTCCGTTTTTCTCTGATGGACAGGTCAGTCTCTTTTTGGTTACACTGTAAGTTCTAACAGAAGCTGAGAGAACAGCTGGTACACATCGAGATCATCCTTAGACACCTGAGATATTCTTACTGCTCAGTTCTCAGTCAAACGTGAAAACAGCACAGATTGCACCTGTTTTAAATGGTGTTAGTTTTTGATTTTCTGCCCCGTTACTATCCAGAGACAGAAATGCTAGTTTTAGAATGTTGTTTTTTTTTTTTTTTTTTTTTTATTAGTTGGAGGCTAATTACTTCACAACATTTCAGTGGGTTTTGTCATACATTGATATGAATCAGCCATAGATTTACACGTATTCCCCATCCCGAGGGGGGATCGGATTAGAATGTTGTTTGAAGCTATGCATTGATGCCTGTTTGCTTGGTTTGGGGTGTCTTAGTGCGTTCCCGGGGGCTCACACAGTAAAGAAGCCACGTGCAATGTGGGAGACCTGGATTCAGTCCCTGGGTTGAGAAGATCCCCTGGAGGAGGGCATGGCAACCCACCCCAGTGTTCTTGCCTGGAGAATCCCCATGGACAGAGGAGCCTGGCGGGCTGCAGTCCATGGGGTCGCACAGAGTCAGACACGGCTGAGAGACTCAGCACAGTGTGTGCCTGGGAACCCCTCATGGGAAGATGAGGGGAAAGTAGAGAAGTGGGTGACATCCTCCCATGCTCACAACAGGCCACGTCCAGGCTGCTTTGAGATAACAGCCCAAGGAGCGTTGCCCGAGAAGCTCCCTTAGGCCTTGTACGGATGTTACTTTGAAGCTGTTGCTGCAGCCCTCCAGGGATGCTGCCTGCAAGCCCTGTGCGGCCCTGCTGCCCCACTCCCCGTGCGTGCTGAGTCCTGGATGGTTTCAGGAACGAAGTCACAGATACAGTGTTCGTTTTCTGGGGCTGCCCTAACAAAGTACCACAAACAGGGGGCCTACAGCAGGAGGAATGCACGTTTGGAGGCCACAAATTCAGGACTGAGGTGTGGGCGGTCTGCGATCCTGGTGTCTCTAGGAGAGGATCGTTTGTGCCATTTCAAGTCAGCAGTGCCTCCAGGTGGCCCTGGGCTTGTGGCCACATCACCAGGATCTCTGCCTCCGCTGTCTTGTGGCCATCTCCCCACACTTCTGTCTCAGATCTCCCTGGCCTCTCTCTTATGAGGACCAATCCCAATCCAAGGTCATCTCACCTCAAGATCTTTTTCTGTGTCTCAGATCTCCCTGGCCTCCCTCTTATGAGGACCCAGCCTAATCCAGGGTCATCTCACCTCAAGATCTTTTTACCTTGATGATGTCTACGGAGACCCCATTTCCACATTAGGTCTGAGACTCCCAGTGGGCATGGATTTTGTGACACCTAGGGATGCCCAGCCTTGTGTCATTCCAAAAAGACATGGAAAGTAGCATTTCTAGAAAGTAATGGTCATAAGGGTCTTTCAGTTCTTTTCTTTATTCAGTTTGGTAAATTATATTCCTAGTCTCTGTTTGTCTTAGTTGGTTTTTACTTACTAACCTCCAAAATGAGAAGTGGGCCTGTTCTCTCAAGGTCTCTCATACCAAGAGTTGCTCTTGACCTTTCCTGTGCATCAAGTGATGGATGAGCTCAGAGCTCATGCCCATTCCATGGGGTCTCAGCCCCATGCCACCCTTTCTTATGCATAATACCAGGGAGGTCAGGGAGAACATAGCAGACGTGAAGGTGTGTCAGCAAGGACAGTTATTGAGAGTCCATGCCTAGAGGCAGCAGCCGCTGGATCACATCCCCATGGAACTTGGAGGAACACTTGAGGAAAGGCAGCCTGTGCCCTGGGGGTGGGCTTCCCAGGTGGCGCTAGTGGTAAAGAACCTGCCTGCCAGTGCAGGAGACTTAGGAGAGACGGGTTTGATCCCTTAATTGGGAGGATCCCCTGGAGAAGGGCATGGCAACCCACCCCAGTGTTCTTGCCTGGAGAATCTCATGGAGGGAGGAGCCTGGTGGGCCGCAGTCCCTGGGGTCGCACAGAGTTGGACACGACTGAAGCGCTTTAGCACGTGTGCCCTGGGTACGGGCAAGTGCAGGTGGGTAGGCTGCACCCAGATACCGTAGCTTCTCATGGCATCCCTCAAAGATGTGTCCCCTGGGCAAGAGTACGTGGTTCTCACCATGGCCACGCACCGGGCTCATGCCCGGGACTCAGAGAAGACAGACAGACATGCACACAACACACACTGAGCCCAGGCCTGGAGTCAGAACGTCTGAGGGTGCATGCATCACCCAGGTGTCTCTAGTGAGCAGTGCCCTCCCGCCGTCAGACCTGCTCTCTGCATCCAGCTCTGGAGAGCCCTGAGCAGCTGAAATGAGCACGAATCTGTGCCACTCGTGATGCTCTTCTGAATACAGGTGGGCACTGGTCAGAGGTCCCCAGCTCAGTCTCCAGCAGCCAGCCAGCCTCTGCTTATCCTGAAAATAGATAACTCCCCTGGCATCAGGCCCATAGACACCTCGGCTGCTAACAGGCCTCTGGAAAGCGGGGGCCAGGACTCTGCCGGTGATCCCCTGCCAGGAACAAGCCCTGCGCTCTGTGGGCCTCACCCTCTCTCTATCCATCACCAGATACCCTGAGCATGAAGGTGTGTGGTACAGAAGACATTGTACTGTTAGAGATCTATTCTCTGAGCCCTTTCTCGCCCATGAATAGCTAAATTGATGTGGAGACTTAAGAGTGTTTTAAAAATAATAATAATAAAAAGCCATCAAAGACCATTTTATGCTATTTTTTTTTAAACCTTGACCCCAGAACTAATTTTCTAACCTTAACACCTTCCCGTAGCAGAAAATCCATCTGCCAAATGGTTAGTCACCAAGGCTGAAGCAAAATTGCCAAGAACTCTATAAAACCAGGCGCTGGCTCCCACGACACACTTATCCCAGGGGAGTAATTCCTACCCCAGGGGAATAGCACCCCAGGGGAACTAATTCCACCTCCCACTGCTCCCTCAAATTATGGTGCACTGGCTCTGCCTCCATGTTTTAGACATGGGAAGGCCACGAGGGGGGACAGCTGTTGAGACGCTCCTAGAAGCAGTACCAAGGGAAGGAGACGAGCAGGTCAGCTGGGATCTCTCCTGCCATCCTCAGGCGGCCTAGGTGGTAAGTGTCGTGATGGCTGGAGCCAAGTGGATCCTACCAGGTGAGTAGACCCCCTGGAGAGTGGCAGGAAAGGCATGCTGAGCCCGTTGTCATCACCACCGGTGTTTGGATCAGGACCTGTTGTGTCTCCTATTTTGTTTTTTATTTTCCTGATGTGGAGTTTGTCCTCTAACACTGACTTCGGGTTTGTGGGGGGGGGTGGGGGGTGTCAAGCTCACACATGTGAGTAACAAAATCTATTTGCCCTTTAACCTCTTACTGAGGAAATGGACTGTGTTAAGTTTGTTGTCACCTTATAAGGTGTTTGCACTTCTTAAAACATGTAATTCTTTAAGTTCAGTTTTACACTCTATAAAGGTGGGCAAAATAAAGACCCACATCTAATGCAGCTGTGAGACCGATACTGAGCTGAAATGAAACTGCTTTGACATTTCATCAAAAATGGCTGATTCTTTTGTTTGTTTAGGGCAGAGGTCAGCAGACTTTTTCAGTAAAAGGCCAGGTAAAAAATACTTCATCTTTCAAGCCATGTGGTATCTGTTGAAATGTCTCAGGTCTACTGTTAAATGAAGGCAGCCTGGACTTAGGAACAAATGGTCATGCTATGTTCCATTAAAACTACCTGTGAGGTTAGAATTTCATTTATTTCATGTGTTCCAAAATGTTATTCTTGTTTTGATTTTCTTCTTTCAGCTATCTGAACACTTAGACATGTCCCTGGCTTGCAAGTCGTAGGAGAACAGACTGCAGGACTTTGCACTCACCTGCCAGATGGGTGTGTTCCTTTGAAGTTTCACATCAGAGTCTTCGAGCATTGTCTGGAGGGCATCTCACTTCCCTCCTTAGCCCCAAACTCAGGCACGGCTGGAGCCCTTCACACGGCACTGCTGCTGTGAACAATGGTGTTCATGGTGGCCAACACTGAGTCTAGGGTTGCGGCTGGGAGGGTTTTGGGTATTTTTGCCATAAAAGATAAAAAGGCAAAAATGATATAATGAAACATGAAAAACTAATGACAAAATCTTTAAAATGTGTGTAGATTCATGGTTATAGTTGTATTTGGGTGTAACTTAGAGAAAGTGATGATACTTCCTTTTTCAAAGTCAGTCATTTAAGGATTTAGGATCTAATGTCAGTTGTTAAGTTCTTTATGATATAAAAAAATCTGAAATCTCTTGACATTTTTCTGGAAGTAAGTGAACGGATGAAGGATGCTATTATCAATATATTGTGTATAATTGGTAATACATACCTGGACTATATTTAAATGTTCCATCATATGTCCAGTCCTTATATTAATATTTAACCAAATCATCTAAGACAGATTCTGTGCCAAATACCAAAATTCTAGCTACATCATGTACTCTGTTATCAAATAACATCACCATTTTTAAGAAACTTATGCTTGTGAGGAATCACATAACCATGTATTTTGGGGTTGAGGGGAATAGGAGGTCCTTGATTCTTCTTTCCTTCCAGCTTCTAATATTGCATAATTTGGTTAAGAAAGCATTAGAGGACAAGCTGCTGTATCTAAATTAGCTAAAGAATCAAGAATTAATGCTCTGCAAGACTGTAGTAAATTATCTTTTATGGAACAATTGCCTTACAGTTTGACCAAACTGCTCGCAGCAAAGCTGCTTACAACACAAGGACCAGTCAGGCTGGGAGATGCCCACCACCTTGTTTCTCGACTCTGCCCAGCTGTTCAGAGCTTCAAAGCCTGCATTGATGGCACTAGTTAGCCCCGTTCCTTTATGAGGCAGAAATGGGGGACAGTAGAGACAGAATGAGATGGGAGATGGCAGGTAGTGGTTTCCACGAGTAATCTCTGGAGGCCCCAGAATAGCATACACAGAAATTTTAGGAGAGAAAAAGATAGAAGTCAATCCTAGAAACATTTTCCAGTAACACAGGAAACTTGACTACAGGCAGTCAGTTGGGGAGGGGGGCTTTGGTTTGGGGTTTGATGAAATGCCCTCTTGGAGGAAGTTGTATTGAATGGGATGTCAGTCATGGCATTAGACCATGCTGCAAGCTTCCACGGCCCCACTGGCCTCACCTATGAGGAGTCCCCTCCACTCTCACTGCTCCTGATTTAATTATTAGCTATGGGTTTGAAAACAACTTGCAAATTGTAATCAGTTTTCGCATTTGCAACTGATTTCCACAGCCACATAGTATCTCAAGATTTTGGCACCCATCTGGAAACAGAACAGCAGTGGGTTTGCCCAGGAGGTAATTTTCCCTGATTGATTTTGAAAGTAAAAAGCCACAGGGTTGGTCCTTCAGCTAGTCTGAAGACGAGGGTGGTCCTGCTTCCCAGAAGTCTCATCCCTCAGCCTCCTCGGTGAGAAACGGAGCGGCAGGGGCATCAACTCAAAGACGGCAGGAGCTGCTCATCCACCCGGAGCCGCTCCAGGCCCTTGTGCAGCGTCCAGGCGAGGAGGCCCTGGCTTCAGGAGTGGGGCGCGGTGCGCACGGCCGTGGTCGAGGCTGTGTCCGTGGAGCCTGACTCGCGTCCTGGGCTCTCGCTGGGCGGGCAGGCAGCCGTGTTCCGGCCATCCCACCACGAGCAGCTCCTGTCCTGGGTGCACTGGTGCCACTCTGTCCAGTGTGTTCTCCCACCAGGTCTGAGGCAGCACCGGGTCCTCAGTGACCTCGGGATGTTCCCTTCATCTTCTACACAGCCTCTGTCCCTCCCTCTCACCCCGGTGAGGGAAGTGTGAGCTGGGGAATGGCAACTCACTTCCGCCATCTCTCTCTCCTGGAGGTTGGAGGGTTAGGTAGGTCTAGGGCATGTTCCCTAGAATGAGTGAAGGGCAGGGTGCAGAAACCCAGCTCTCCATAAAGGAGGATCGGGCCCTCCCAGACAGCCCAAGTCTGCTGCCCAGGCCTCTTCCTCCACCCTCAGGCAGCTTCCACCGAACAGTGGCTGTTCTGTTCCCACTTCTGGTCTATGGAGCTGGTTGGGATTAATGAGGCTGGACCCTTTTTTAGAGGCTCAGGGCAGATGCCCTGGAAAGGAGTGCAGGCGAGGTGCAGGCACTGGGTTCTCCTACCATGGAAGGTGAGGACAAGCAGAGAATGCACAGCCTTGTAAAGTCCCTTATATGTAGTTGTTTGGACCTTCTGCTGCACTTTCCAGTGGAAGTGATGCTCTAGAGGGCAGTTTGTTTCCTAATGTGATGGCAGCATTGAGATACACAGTTTGTGAGTGGAGGTGAGGAATGAAGATGATGGAAGTGGGTCAGAAGGTGAGACCAGGGATCCCATTCCTAAGTGCCCAGGAAGTGGCTCATCTGCGAATCAGACGCACGAGTCTGCTCAAGCCTGCTGGCCTTGCAGATTGCTCACAGAAGTTCCCCAGAGGGGAGCTCTGTTTATCTTTCTGACAAGTGAGGAAACAAATAACCTAACACCCACCCCGGGTCTAGTCAAGACTCTGCTGAGGTCCTGACGCCCAACAGGAGTGAACCCACAGGAAGAACAGTGTGGAGAGAAGGGAAGTGTCCCAGGTCATGGGGTGTGGTCTGAACAAACCAGGGTTACTTAGAGATCCAAATCCACCCATTTTATGCCCCATGTCATAGAAAATTGGTTTCTTTTTGAAAGCAGTAGCTGCTTGCTAAACTTAGAGACCACCTCTCTTCCCAGCTGGCTTATGCATGTAGAACATTGCTTCCGCATGGGAGGGTCACAGAGGGGGCTGAAGCAATAGATGGGGAGGCCTTCTTGGTCCCTCCCTCTCCTGTCAGCTTAACCCAAAATGAGATGCCTGAAGCTGCAGCCTCACTTGCTGTGTGTGCTTGTTGGAGTGTGGGGTCATTGCATCTTGTTCAAGCCCACTCTGACCTCTGGGTCCTGTGAAGTAAGCACTCTGCCCTCCTGGCATCATAAACTAGCCCGAGGCTGCTCACAGATCCACCCACTCCTGCTTGCTCAGCTCTGCCTTGTCACACTGCCCAGCACAGGAACATCATCATGGGTGGGGTGTCCATGTGCTCTCTCTCACAGCCCACAGACCTCAGCATGGGTGGGGCCTCCCCATCACCCAGCCCTTCATTCACAGACCTCACAGCATAGGATAGGATCTCCCCACTACCTGGCCTGTCTGCAAACTGTACAGAAGAGTAGATGGAGGTGCATGGTCTTCTGGGGCTGCTGTAACAAAATACCACGAACTGGGTGGCTTGAAACAACAGAACGTAAGCTCTCTCAGTGCTACAGTTCAGAATTCTGAAATCAAGGTGTCAGCAGAGCCCTGATCTCAGGCTCTAGGGGAGAGTCTTTGCCTTTCCACTCTGATGCCACATTTCTCCATTTCCACCGCGTCTTCCCATCGCCTCTGCCTCAAAATCCCCAGTGCTGCTTTCTTAAAAGGACACTTGTCAGTGATTTAGCATCCACTAAAAACTCCCGTATGATCTGATTATCTCAAGATTTATAACCTAACTGCATATGTAGAGACACTTTTTCCAAGTAGGTCATATTTAGAGGTTCCTGGGATTAGAACTTGGACATATCTTTTGAGGGCAGTAGTTCAGCCTATTATAATCTGTCCTCTGTTCCTCCTAAATTCACATTCATCCCACATAGAAAATATATTCGTCCATCCCAACATCTGCGAAAGTCTCAACCCATTACATAACAGCTCTTCATCCAAAATCTCATCTAAATATCATCAGCTCTGATCTCATCATCTGAATCATTTACATCTAGTGTTGGTGAAACGCTTGGTATGGTCCATCCTGGGGCAAAATTTCTCTCCATCTCTGACCTGTGAAACCAGAAAACAGATTATCTGCTTCTAAATACAGTAGTGGGACAGGCATATGATAAGTGATAGGCTGTTCCTGCTCCAAAAGGGGGGAAGGGGATATGTAAGTTAGGAAGGGTCACCAGAGTTCCTGTTTCTTGTCCAGCATGAGAGGAGCTGGGAAGTCACTTCTCCATCCTAACAAGTTAAAAGCTGAACAAACTGAAAAGCAACAACCCTTCTTGTATCTATTAAAGAAATGAGCTCACAGGGCAAACTTCCTAACTCATTCTATGAGGCCAGCATTTCCTTAATACGAAACCAGACAAAAGTATTACAAGGTACCAATACATGCAAAAATCCTCAGCAAAAATGTTAGCAAACCAAACCAACAGTGCATAAAATGATTATACCCAATGACCAAGTGGGATTTATCCCATGTTTGCAAGGCTGGTTCAACATTTTAAAAAATCAATATAACCCATCACATCAACAGATGAAGAAAAATCACGTGATCATATCAATAGATTTAGAAAAAGCATGTGATAAATCCTATACTCATTCATGATAAAAAAAATAAATCTTCCAACAAACTGGGAACAGAAGGGAATTTTCTCAACTTCATAAGGAACAACTACAAAAAATTCTAAAGCAAATACTATACATAATAGAAACTTGAAGTTTTTCTGCTAAGATCAGAAACAAGGCAAAAGTGTTCTTTCTCACAATTCCTGTCCAATATTGTTCTGAAAGTTAATGCAATGAAACTAAAAACGGAAATAAAAAGTATAGTGATTGGAAAGGAAAAATAAAACTTTTTTTGCTTGCAGAGGTTATGATTTTCTATGTAGAAGATCAGAATTGACCAAAACAAACTGCTGAAACTAATAAACAATTATAGCAAAGTTGCAGGGTACAGTGTTAATATGCAAAAGTCAGTCACTTTCCTAGATACCATTGATAAACATGTGGAATTTGAAGTTAACAATGTCATTTACTTTAGCACACTCTCCCCAAATATAATACTTAGGTAGAATTCTAACAAAACATATGTAAGAGCTCTATGAGAGAAATTAAAATATACTAAGGAAGGAAGAGCTAAACAGACTGTATGTTCATGGATAGGAAGAGTCACTATGGTTATGATATCAGTATTTTCCAACTTGATCTATAAATTCAATGCAATTCCAATCAAAATCCCAGTAAGTCATTCTGTGGATATCAGCAAACTGATTCTACAGTTTATGTGGAGAATCAAAAGACCCAGAATAGGCAACTCAATGCTGAATGAGAAGAACAGAATCTGAGGACTGACATAACCTGACTTCAAGATGGCTATAATCCTGACTCAACATTGAATGAGAAGAACAGAGTCCGAGGACTGACTTCAAGATGACTATAATGCGATAGTAATCAAGACAATGTGGTATTGTTGAAGAAATAGACAAATCAATGAGACAGTAGAAGACCCGGACGTAGATTCACCTGAATATAGTAAATGAATCTTTGACAAAGGAGCAAAGGCAACACAATGTAGCAAATATATTCTTCAACAAATGGTGCTGGAACAACTGGACATCCACATGAAAAAAAAAATCTAGACACAGACTTTGTTCAGAAAAATTTAACTCAAAATGGATCACAGGCTTAAATGTAAAACACGAAACTATACCTAGAAGATGACATAGGGGAAAACCTAGATATTAGGAAAGATACAACACCAAAGTCATGATCCATGAAAGGAAGAATTGATAAGTTGGGTTTCACTACAATTTAAATCTTCTGCTCTGTGAAAGATACTGTCAAGAGGATGAGAAGTTAAGCCACAGACTGGGAAAAAAATATTTGCAAAAGACATACCTGATAAGGACTGTAATCCAAAGGACAAAACGAACAAATAAACTGTGGTACATCTAGATAATGAAATGTTACTCAGCATTAAAAAGAAATGAGCTATGAAGTATGAAGGGACATGGAAAAAGCTTAAATGTATATTAACTAACTGAAAGAAAATCTGAGAATATACATACTATATAATTCCAACTATATAATGTTCTGGAAAAGGCAGGGCCATGGAGGCAGTAAAAAGGTCAGTGGTTCCCAGGGGTTGGGGGTGGGGGCGTGGTGGAGAACAGGATGGGTTAGGCAGAGCACAGAGGATTTTTAGGGCAGTGAAACTACTTTGTATGATACTGCTAAAAAATAAGGTGATGTTTGTCAAAACCCATAGAGTGTGTAACACCAAGAGGGAACCCTCATGTAAACTTTGGACTTTGGATGATAGAGATTGTCAGTGTAGGCTTGCTGATTATAACATGTGCCCCACTGTTGTGGGATTTTGGTTGTAGGAGACACTGTGTATGTGAGGCCATGGATTACTTTCTCTATACCTTGCACTCAGTTTTGCTATGAATGTAAAACCACTCTAAGAAACAAAGACCACTGGAAAAAAAAATAAGGGAAAGAGGGGAGGAGATGGCACTCTCTGGTCCCAAGCAGTACTAAAGTCCAGCAAGACAAATTCCATTCAGTTTCAAGACCTGGGAATAATCCTCTGTGGTTCAAGGCTTTGTCCTCTGGGCCCAACACACTCTTCCTTTTTCTTGAAGGGTAGAATACATCAATAGCTCAGTAGCTCTATCAGCCTGTTTCCTGCCTGTAAAGTTTTAGAAGTCCAATAGCCCTTTTCCACTTCATTCTTTTCAGTCCCAGCTGGCAGTGTTTCTGCTGATTAACATTCTCAAAAAACTTGTGGGTCTCCTGTGTTTGTCATGGGGTTCCACACCATAGACAAGAAGATCGTCCATTAGATCTTTCCTGGGTAACCCCATCTCTGTTCCTTGCTTCTGCTGAGATGGTTGAGTCACACCCTTAAATCTCTTCAGCACACTTGGCTTTCTCACCAGTGGACACCTTCTTAACCATGAATCTCCTAATTTTAGCCTCTTTTGCTATCTGAACAGGCTGAGAGTTTCCCAAATCATCAGATGCTCATCATTTCTGTTTAACAGTCCCTTCCACCATTTATCTTTTCCTTCTCAAGTCTTACTATAAACAGCAAGGAGGTACCAGGCTGCACCTTCAAAACTTTGCTTAGAAATCTTCTTGTGTTCGTTTATAAGTTCTGCTTTTCACCCAACAGTAGAACACAGTTCAGCTGAGTTCTCTGCCACTTTATAATAAGTTTCCTCCAGTTTCCAATAACATGTTACTCATTTCCTTCTGAGCACTCACTGGCAGAGTTTTTAACATCCATATTTCTACCAATAGTCTATTCAAGGCAGTTTAGGCTTTTCCTATCATGTGTCTCTAAACTTTTCAAGGCATTACCTAATTCTCAAGCCACTTCCATATTTTTAGGTATTCGTTGCAGTGGTGTACCACTCCCAAGTAATAGAATCTGTATTTGGTTCCCAGGGCTGCCATAACAAAGTGCTACAAACTGGGTGGCTTGAAACAACAGAAATTTCCTCTCACAGCTTTGGAGGCCAGAATTCTGAAATCAGGGTGTTAGCCAGGCTGCACCCTCATCTGGGCGCATCTGGGGCTCATCCAGGTTGCTGGCAGAGTTCGTCTCCTTGCAGCGGTGACACCGAAGTCTCTGTTTCCTTTCCGGCTCTCAGTGGGGCTGCTCTGAGCCTCTGGGGGTGACCCATGCTCCTTGCCCCACGGCCTCCTCCATCTGCACACTAGCAGAAGCAGGCCAAATCCTTCTCATGCTGTGAACCTAGGACTCTTCCTCTGCACCCAGGTAGAGAAAAATACTTTTAAAGGAAGTCACGTAATTGGGTCAGGCCCACATGGATATCTTCCTGTCTTAAGGTCCCCTGATCCTATCTACAAAATCTCTATGCAACAACACCTTATTAGTGTTTGATCAAATAACTGGGTGAGCCTGTGTGTACACAGGGGCAGGAATGTTGAGGGTGTCTTAGGATCTACCCCTGTCTGTTTCCTGCATCCAGGAAAGCGGTGGTCCATCACCCATTCCTCACCCCCAGGAAGCTGATGCATCAACTCACAGGGCTGTTCTCCTTGCCGTCTGTCTGTAGGACTTCTGTAAGTTACTTCCCACCTCTGAAGATTCATTTCTGCATCTATAACATATGGATTCTAAAGGCGCACTGTTACAACCAGCAAGAGCCCCTGGCCCAAGCCATTACCTCCTATCTGCTTATCTGTGAGACTCCCCCACCCCTGGTGGCTGTGAGATGTCCTCCCAGTGGCTTCAGGAGCTAGGAGACAGTGAACAAAGGGCTTTGTGAAGCCACCCCTTTTCCAGGAGATCTTTAATGCTGAGGTCCTGGGAGAAGTCCCCTTCCTCCATCACACATTTGAGGACAGAAGGAGTATGATGAAGCCAGTCATGAGGGCTGCAGCTGTGGGGAGGAAACCCACTCACCCTCTCAGCCTGGTGGTCAGGTGCCCTTGTCGTTGCAGAAGGAACCTCTTGCTGTGGTTCCAGCAGGCTGTTTTCAAGGTGACAGCCAGACCAGAATCTGCAGTGGGCCAGGAGGTACAGCAGGGGACTTAAAATGCAGATGGTCAGCTGGACACCAGCCCCATCTATGGAAATGTTCCTATTTGTTCCCCATGTTCAGCATGTTTTGAGTTTAATGGTTTCCATTGTGGTGCATGGTGTTTACAGCAGTAAAGTCAGGAGAGAGAGGAAGTAATAGTGGACCCAGGACCCCCACAGAGTGAGTAGGGCACTGTCCAGTTGCCAGTGACGAGGGCAGGAAGTCTGAGAGGGGACATCATGGTTTGCTGCTGTTTGTGGGTGCAGCTGGCTCCGTCAGCAGGGCAGTGTGAAGGGAGAAGACAGCAGGAAGAGTGGTGAGGCCTTGATGGAGCTCACTCTGCTCATTTGGGGTCCCTCGACTCTCTGCACACTGCAGTTATATGGGTGAGACAGGCAGGCTAATGCTGGCCAAGCGTTTTTGATGCTGCCTGATGGGAGAGCAAATTCAGAGCACCCTGCCCTCTGGGGCTTGCATCTTGTCTGTTTTGAAAGCAGGATCCCCTGAGTTTAGTTCCTTCCCACTAGGGACATAAGCATTTCTGACATGTTCCCATCACTGGAGGTGTTCAGAAGCCAGGGCACTCCTGACAGTGCTGGAGATGGCCTTGCCTTTTTTTTTTTTTTTAAGAAATGGCCATAGGGACCTGTACATCATGTAACGTCATGTAATGCTGTGGTTCAACAGCCCATCTTATACCTGCTTGTTACAAGAGGGTGTTTGTTGTTCAGTTGCTGTGTCCAACTCTTTGCAACCCCATGGGCTAGCACCCCAGGCTTCCCTATCTTCCACTATCTCTGGAGTTTGTTCAAATTCAGGTCCATTGAGTTGGTGATGCTATCTAGGTAACCTAAATGCCTATCAACTGAGGAATGGATAAAGAAGATGTGGTACATATATAAAATGGAATATTCAGTTCAGTTCAGTCGCTCAGTCGTGTCCGACTCTTTGAGACCCCATGAACCGCAGCACGCCAGGCCTCCCTGTCCATCACCAACTCCCAGAGTGCACCCAAACCCATGTCCATTGAGTCAGTGATGCCATCCAACCATCTCATCCTCTGTTGTCCCCTTCTCCTGCTGCCCTCAATCTTTCCCAGCATCGGGGTCTTTTCAAATGAGTCAGCTCTTCACATGAGGTGGCCAAAGTATTGGAGTTTCAGCTTCAACATCAGTCCTTCCAATGAACACCCAGGACTGATCTCCTTTAGGATGCACTGGTTGGATCTCCTTGCAGTCCAAGGGACTCTCCAACACCACAGTTCAAAAGCACCAATTTTTCGGCGCTCAGCTTTCTTCACAGTCCAGCTCTCACATCCATACATGGCCACTGGAAAAACCATAGCCTCGACTAGACAGACCTTTGCTGACAAAGTACTGTCTCTGCTTTTTTTTTTTTTCCTGTCTCTGCTTTTTAATATGCTATCTAGGTTGGTCATAACTTTCCTTCCAAGGAGTAAGCATCTTTTAATTTCATGGCTGCAATCACCATCAATTACTCAGCCATAAAACAGAACAAAATTGTGTTGTCTGCAGAGACATGAATGGACCTAGAGACTATCACACAGAGTGAAGTAAGTCAGAAAGAGAAAAACAAACATCATGTGTTAACGCATACATGTAGAATCTAGAAAAATGGTATTTTTGTTGTTCAGTCGCTATGTCATGTCCGACTCTTTGTGACACAATGGACTATAGCATGCCAGGCTCCTCTGACCTTCACCATCTCCCGGAGTTTGCTTGAACTCATGTCCTTTGAGTTGGTGATGTCATCCAGCCATCTCACCCTCTGTCATCCCCTTCTCCTCCTGCCCTCAATCTTTCCCAGCATCAGAGTCTTTTCCAATCAGTCAAGAGGGTCCCTAACTCAAATTTGCTCATGTTTAAACCTGAGACAAGTCTGGCCCTCCTGGCTGGTCCTGAGATCATCACTTTGTTCAACAAAACCCCTTTGGCCTCTGGGAGGGAAGAGAGGCTCTTCCATCCACGGAGAGAGGGGCCGAGGCCACAATGGGGCGGAGGTCATCTGATGGCACCCAGGGCACTAGGAAGCCCCCTCTGAATGAGACAGAATGGAGAGAACAAGCCGGGGTGTCTGAAGTTCTGTGTGTGCCGAGGACTAGTGCTGTTGACAGACCTTGGGATGGATTGACTCACTGCATGGAGCAAAGCTCGCCTGATCAGTGCCTGGGAGACTTTATGAAAATTGCCATGAAACGCGTCTCTGGGAGACAGAGATGGAGACTCGCAAGCCCTCAGGACTACAGTCTTCCCTCTCCTCTTTGCATTGGGGCTACAGGGACTCCATGTTGGGGGACAGGAGATCAGGCAGGTAGCTTGCAGCGTGTTGGCAGTCAGGGTGAGCCGAGGCAGGCCCAGAGGTGATACTGGAGCCCTCATTAGGGTCCGGGTGTATCAGCTATACCCGCCTGCAGCTGGGCTTCTCCACTCTTCCAGTGGGGCCTCCCAGGGGTCAAGTGGGCACCGTTTGCACCCCTAAGGGCATGCGTGGCACACAGTTCGTACCAAACCCCACTTAGGGTCCTGGCTACATGAAGATCAGATGGATGGGACAGGGGAGAGCCTCTGAGGGGTATGCCACTGGGAGAGGTTACTTTTTATTGCCCCACACCTTAAGCCTTCAGCTTGGGTGTGTCTCTGAGCAGGGGAGTGGTGAGCATGGAATTGCAGGAGTGAGGAGGCAGAAAGCAGAAGGCCTGGGATAGGGTCCTGGGGAGAGGGCAGGGTAGGCATTCCTAAGGCCCCTTGCTATAAAGAAGACCCATTGCCTGGGGCCAGCTCGGCCACAGGAGGATGTGGAAGGACTCCACACTCGGCCCCTACCTCTGACCAGTCCCTTATTTTAGAAAGAGGGCCAGATATTTTGTGCGTTTGCACGGCTGAAGTTGCTGTGTGCTTGGCATGACTAAATTGCAGACTCTCACCAAAAGCAGATGTTTATCTCCAGATGCCATCCCAGCGAGCACATGGCCTGAATAAATAAATAAATTACTCTGCAATTTCAGAAGAAAGCATGCCTGTCAGTTTTGGCTTTCGGTAATTTTCAAGGGAGAAAGTTCCAAAACAAAAATCTGCTTAAATTTGGAAATGATACCTCCTTCAAAGCTTAATTCTTTCCTTATGTTCAGAGTCTGATAAAAATTAGGTACAGTCTGAGGCCTATTTTAATACAGTCCTGCTATCTGTATAGTGCTAAAGGATCCAGATGAAAATTTTGTGCGGGGAGTATTAATATTTTGCTCATTCATATGCTGAGCTCTGTCACCTCTGCACATGAGCTTGCCTGAGCCCCACTGGTCTGCAGACCACTGGGAAGGCGTGAGAGTGAGCTCACAGCTGCAGCGAGGCAGAAGGGACCGAGCAGGGGCAGTGAATGGTCAGATGGCAGGGGGTTTGGACATGGGCAGAGGGAGGGTGTCCAAGTGGAGGGGACAGGTGATAGAGGGGCAGCATGTAGCGCTGAGGTGGCACCTCCCAGCAGCTGGAGTCTGAAGGTGTGGAAGGTCGGAAGGGAGGATCCACCGAGCTCCCTTTCTTTAGGAGGGAGGTCTTTGGTAAGCAGCAGGGTAGGGGGAGCAAAGGGTCCGCACCCTGCAGGCACCAAGCTTAGGCAGGGAGATGGGGTGCAGCCCTGGCGGTGTTCTGGAAACAGTCACTGAGGTGACACAGCGGGACCCGCTCACACTGTGGAGCCCTCCAGACAAGGTGTCTGCATGCGGGCTGGGCAGACATCAGCTGACTGTAGGGAGCTCCAGCTCCTTCCCGAGGGTCCCATCTTCTGACGAGCCTGTGGCCTCGTCAGTCTCTGACCTCCAGCGCCTCGGGCCTTGGTCACCAGGATCCTACACACACCAGGAGCCCTGCTCAGCACTGGCTTCTTTTCCTCCTCTTTCCAGAGCTGGGTTTGGTCTGGGGATGCATGCCCAGGGCTGTCCAAGCACGCAGTGGGAACAGCCTTGTGAGGCAGAAGAGGGAGGGCTGGCCTGGCTCCAGGGCAGGAGAGCCAGTGGGAGACAGTGCTGTGACCTGTAGCTCAGCCAGCTCCTTGGTGCTGTTGCTGTCGGTGTTCCTGATGCTGGATGAAGACACACCACAGGGCGAGCAGCATGGATGCATGAGCGTGCGTGTGTGTGTGTACACACCACAGGACAAGCGGCGTGGATGCATGAGCGTGCGTGTGTGTGTACACACCACAGGACAAGCGGCGTGGATGCATGAGCATGTGTGTGTGGGGGGGAGGGTGTGTATGTGTATACACACCACAGGACAAGCGGCGTGGGTGCATGAGAGAGTGTGTGTGGGGGAGGGTATGTGTGTGTACACACCACAGGACAAGTGGTGTGGACATGAGTGTGTGTGTGTGTGTGTGTGGCAGGGTGTGTGTACACACCACAGGACAAGTGGTATGGATACATGAGAGTGTGTTTGGGGGTGTGTGTGTGTGTGTGTGTACACACCACAGGACAAGCAGTGTGGATACATGAGTGTGTGTGTGTGTGGGGTGTGTGTGTACACTGTGGAGTCAGGTGTGTGCAATGGAGGGTGTGTGAGTGGATTTGGAGGTGTATGTGCAAGGGTATGTGTGTGAGTTTAGGTGTGTATGAGTGTATGTGCGTGAAAGTGAAAGTCGCTCAGTCATGTCCGACTCTTTGAGACCCCATGAACTATACCATCCATGGAATTCTCCAGGCCAGAATACTGGAATGGATAGCCTTTCCCTTCTCCAGGGGATATTCCCAACCCAGGGATCAAACCCAGGTCTCCCGCATTACAGGTGGATTCTTTACCAGCTGAGCCACAAAGGAAGATCAAGAATACTAGAGTGGGTATCCTATCTCTTCTCCATCAGATCTTCCTGACCCAGGAATTAAACTAGGGTTTGCTGCACTGCAGGCAGATTCTTTACCAACTGAGCTATCAGCGAAGTCGTACATGTGCATGGGTGTATGTATATGTGTGTGTATGTGTATGTGCACGGGTGTATGTATATGTGTATGCAAGAGTTTGGGTGTGTGCATGCATGTGAATGAATGTATACATAAGTATGTACATGGGTTTGAGTGTGGGTATATGTGCATATGAAGGGGGTGGGGTGTGAGTGTGTGCAGGTGGGTGTGTGAGCGAGTCCAGAAGGGTTGGGAGCTTGGCCCAGGGTGCCCTGTGCCAGGACAAGGAGCTCTGCTTCCCAGTGGCTGAGGTCAGCCATGTCCCGTTCTGTCGTCAGGCAGCACCTCCCCAAGAAGCTGTGCAGCCCTGGGCATCTGGGGCTGTCTACTCCAAAGTTTCCCCTCTGCCACCCACAGGACATTAGTCGCAACATGTGAATTAGGAAATGTGAGTGTTCTCAGCCGGGGCGGTGGAGAGGCAATGGTGCTCGTTTGGGTGGTGTGCCCTAGACGCTTAGCAGCCACCACTCTCACTGCAAGTGGTGTCTCTCAGGGAGATGAAAACCCATGCCTGGGGCGGAAGCGCTGCCGTCGGAGGGACTGGATTTGGTCTCCACGTGTGTGGCCAACTCTTGTTCCTTGCCCACTCCAGACCCAGCATGTGGTGCGTGTGCTCCAGGTGAGCTCCAGCTTCCCACCCAGATGTGTGGTCCTTCCGTCTGACGCTGAAGCCTTCCTTCTGGTGACAGCCAGGTTGTGCTGGCGCTAGTGAGCATCACTCTCTTTTTCATCCTCTGTGATTCCTCATGCAACAGTTAACTGGTACCACCTCAGCGCAGAGTGCAACGGCGAATCCTCGGACTGCATCTCTCCAGCCAAGGGGCCCGCCAGTGTGGGTCCCAGGCCCCAGCATCCTGTCCCTGTGAAAG
The DNA here is from genome assembly GCF_019320065.1 of Cervus canadensis. Taxonomy (NCBI): domain Eukaryota; kingdom Metazoa; phylum Chordata; class Mammalia; order Artiodactyla; family Cervidae; genus Cervus; species Cervus canadensis. The sequence continues at coordinate 98,498,235 of NC_057389.1, forward strand.
ACCAGCAGTCTGCCCTATCCACTAGGCCCCACCAGGTTTGGGGCCTTTTACTCTTCTCCCAGTCTTCTGCTTCAGTCAAAGACCCTGCACCTTTTGCACGCCTGGGAGAAGCTTCTCAGCGTGTTGGACTTTTACATGAACACTACGATGGCACATTCTCATCCTGGGACCTGAGGGACCCTAGTGAATGCAAGGTCCACATAGTTCCCTTGGAGGGGCGCAGTGGTAAAGAAATCATTAGCCAGAATGACTTCACAGAACTCAAACCTCCCACCTGGGTTTCTCAAGCAAGGCACACTAGTTTCCTGTGCTCTCCCAACCCCACCCCAGCTGTTTCCTCCCTGCATGGGGGAGGGACTGTGTCCTCATCAGAGCACCCCAAGGGTTAGCTAGAAGGGCGTGGGGTGTGCACACCACGGGGCCCCCTTCGGCCCATCTGCGGCTGGCTTCGAGAGGCCCGAGGCCCCATGTGATACCGGGAGTCCTGTTCTCAACGCACCACCCAGGGAAAGTTGGGGCGAGCGGTGGAAGACTGACGAGGCTGGGTCAGACGTGGAATTTCTCCTGGAAGGACAGGAGCTGTGGAACCCCATGCTTTCTGCAGGCCAGCAGGAGTCCATCTTCCTCGGGTAGAGTGAACTGGCCACAGGCGGCCCAGGGCCTCGCCGTGGTGAGAGCCAAAAACACACAGTCTTATCCCGAGAGGGAGCCCAGGGCAGCCGGCCGCTGGGCCCACCCTCCGTATCATCCTATCCTCCTGCCCCCGCGGCGGCTGCCACTCGAGCTGGTCAGGCTTTGACTCCCAGCCGGTTGAGAAGCAAGGATGGGAGAAGGGAAGGTTCAATGAGGCAGCTACACGATCTCACCTAGGCCCAGGCTCCAGTGGAGACGGTGGCCCCTACAGGTGGCCTACACCCAGCTCGTCACTTGGAGGGGCAGCAGGACACTCACACCCTCACCCCTCAGACCCCGTCCTCCCTGAGTGCGGTCAGCTCCTCTCCAGTTCCTCACTGCAGTGCATGCAGTGCTTCCCACAGCCAGCGCAAGGCTTTGGGCCAAGTTTCCACTGAGGACAGGGAGGCTGCCGTCCATCCTCCTGTCCTAAGCCTGGCTCATCTTCTCTTTGAGTGATGGACGACACTGCAAGAGCTGAAGGAGAGGCAGCCGAGCAGGGTTGAGGAGGAAGAAAAGCGCCTGGTTTCATCCCCACCCTTGGCAGAGCTGAGGCTCTGCAGAGGTAGAGTGAACTGTCCCCAAGGCTGCCCAGGGCCTCGCCGTGGTGAGAGCCAAAAACACACAGTCTTATCCTGAGAAGGACCATAGGGCAGATGGCTTCTGAGTCCATCCTCTGGGCAGAACCAGCCCGCCCAGGTCAGGCACCTCTCCCCAGCCCCAGTCCTGTGTTTTCAGGTCTTCACTGAAAGGGGCCAAATAAGTTTCAAAAAATTTAAGGAAACCAACACTAAAAAGTAGAAAAATTCACAAATACAGACCCTGCAAATAATGAGGGGCCATTATAACTAGATAATGTACCAGTCAACAAATTAATGGTTTGTGTTTACTTTCTCTCAGAAAGGATCATGCTGGCTTAAAATAAAAACATGTATATGGAACACTTAAAACTGGAAAAAAGCTTAGGAAACTCTGTCTTGTGGAGAAGGAAACAAACCGGGAAACTGGGTGAAGTCACCTCAGGAGGCTGGGCCAAGGCCAAGCGGGCATGTAAATACCTACTTTCGTCGTATCTCTGGGTGGGTGTGGGCTAGCTGAAGAGTTTACGGGAGAAGTGGGTTTTTTTCCACCTGCCACCTTCCACGCAGAGCTGTCTGGAGTCCTTCTTTAAGGTGCTAACTGCGTACTGCTTTTCTGGAGCTCTCTTGGTTCTTCCGTGACCCACACACATTGGAACTAAATGTGTGCATGGATTAGGGATGGTTCCATGGTCCTTGCAAGTGTTGGGTGCTTCTTGCTGACTTTTGTTATTTATAATTAAAAATACAAGCAGCTGTGTGGAGCTTTGCAACACAAGTTTTCCTTCCCTGGAGCTTCTGGATCACTGTTTTGATATTGCAAGGCAAACTTAAAAACAAAACATTGAATTTACTGTAAAACCAACAAAATAAATTGTAGCTGAGACTGGCCCTAAAACAGCCTCTTCCTTGACTACCTCTGTAAAAGTCACAGTTTAAACGTATCACCAATAGATTTATTTGAAATCCATGACCTCCTCTCTGGGATTGTTCCTCAGTTGCAATTTTTATCTCATTTATGGGTTGACCATTAAACACTAATTCCCAAAGGACCATCTGCAGTAGTAATCCTGCAGACACATTCTCACCAGGTACCCTGTAGGGTGGGAGCCTGCACCTCCTCTCCAAAACTGATGTTTGCTTTCTAGTACACCTCGGAGTGATATTCTCAAAACCTATGTTAGCAGATAGTCTTTGTGAAAGGAAAGAAGAGGGGAAATTTATGCTGGAAATATAGTTTTCTTCCCTAGTTACTTTTTAATCTATATCAGGAAATGGAGGTTATTTTCAGGCAAAACTCTGACTTGTAGACACAGCTAGAGTGTGTGAGTCTAGAAATCCATGCTCCAAGGGCCGTCAGAAGAACCTTCTGGCCACACATGCCCTGGGGAGCAATGGCCACCATGGGCTGCTGGCCAGTCTCCTGTCTTCCTGTGATGTCAGGAACATTTGTATTGCTGTGCAGTGTTTATGTATATTCAAGGTTTTGTCACACAAACTTCCCATGGAACTGGGCCCAGAAGGAGGAGACTGTGTCTCAGCTACCTTTGGTGGCCACTCCATGGAAGCAAGCCTTCCATCACTTGGGCTCCTGGAGCACGTGCTCACTCACTAAAATCAATGTGGGAGAGTTGCTCTGGGATCATCCCCCAGCAACTCAGATGTCATTGCGCAGTTATTTCTTCACATGTGCACACACAGAGACATACATACACAGAGACACACATGTGCCGGCAGACTCAGGCACGTGATGCTCATGGAGACACACACATGAAGAGACCCGCAGACACGCAGAGAAACGTGCAGACGCACACAGACGCACGGAAACCTGCAGGCCCGTGCAGACAGGCACACACACCATATACTCAGCGCACCTTGTTGTTTAGTTTTGGAGCAGCTTGTAAAGGATGCATAAAATATCTCACAAAATAAGTTACAAGAAAGAAAATTTGGGAAAAGTATAGTGACATCAGGTTGGAGGTAGGAATGAGTTAACAGAAAGCATCACTCACCATGTGCCTGGGCTGAGGTCTGTGTGATTATCCTGCATGTTGCAGGTGAGAGGCTGCACGCCCAGTCACCTGTCCTGGCATCTTTAGATGGTGTCTGCATGTGAAGTACAGGCCCCTCCGTCAGGAACCGCCCCCCAAGCCCTGCTGTGAGCAGCACCAAGCAGTGCCTGGCACGTGTCCGAGCCGCTTGGTGAGAGAACAGAATTCCTTCCTGAGGCCTCTGTGGGTGCACTCTGCTCCCATAGCCTGTGTCTGGCGTCTCTCGTGCCCCAGACGAATACGGAGGCTTTGGTGTTAACAAAGGCCATTGGCCGCACACTGTGGGCTGTTCTCTTAGGCCCAGATATGGTTTGGAGATCAGAGAGGGCATTTTAAGGAGGGATGGGGGCGGGGGGCTCATGTTGGGACACCCCCTGTGTCGCCATATCTGCCCCTTTTGTTCAGAGCAATGATTGGTAGCCAAGAGACCTGTCCCAGCTGGGCAGCCCTGTGGTTCCAGGCATTTCCTTCCCTCTCCAGGCCTTCCCAGCCTGGCCATCTGGTCAGTAAGGGCCTGCTACTTCTTGAGCCCTTGAGGTGAGCTTGTTTTCCTGGTCAGGCCAGCCTCCACACTCACACAGTAGGAATAGAAACCACAGGCAGAACCTCAGACCAGAACAGGTGTAAGTTCTCAACTGGCAGATGCCATCTGACAGCCTGGAAAGGTTATTGTGGGGGAGCAGAAAAACGAAGGTAGCTACCTACCTGGTGAATAGGCTTCTCATGGGGCAGGTGTCTGATTAGGGTCCCGCCAGGGTCTCTGTAGCAGTCATCCTGTCTGAGGTTCCCCTGTTTGTTTAAATCCTTATCTGTCCCCACCCAACAACTGCAGTGTAAAACCCATAGGATCTGAGACTTTATCCAAAACTATTGATATTACTGATGACTGAGCTGGAGCCTCCACCTCAGGTGCCCATAGGGCCTCACTGCAGCCTGAGTGAGGAGGAGCAGAGGTCCTGGAAGAGGAGAAGGCCCAAGGCCTGCACATGCATGCCTCGGTCTCTGAGCATCAGCTCGCTGAGCTGAGTCACAGCCACAGCCCCCCAGGGGCCACGTGAAGGTGCTCAGCCGTCACACTTGGCTGTTTCCATCCAAAGCTCATCAACCACTCGTTTTCCTTTAATTAGCGCAAGAGCAGATCCTGCGAATCTTTCCCAGCCTCTCCAGTGGCCCCCGCTGAATTTAATCGAGCTGATTATGGTCTCTGTTACTACATACTTAACTCTGCCGCAGTGGAGTAGAAGCAGCCAGTGACAAAATGAAAGCAAAGGGGTGTGGTTGTTCCAATAAAATTTCATTTATAAAACAGGTGGCAGCCAGACGTGGTCCATGACAATCCCTGTCCTAGATCATCTCATCAGTTTACCCATACACCCTTAGATCATCCTAAAACAAACACCTTTCCCACATCCTCACCGTCCTCTCCACTCTAGCCTCCCAACTGCGACCCGGGAACCTCCCCCTCTAGACGTGCTCCTATCCCTATCATCCCCTGATACCTAAGACCTACCTGTGAGGTGCTTGGAGGCTTCCACTCATGGCATCTGCCTGTGATGTCTTTAGAAGGGACTGAGCAACAGGATCTAGGATGTGCGCACTCCCACACAGAGGTGCGCACTCAGTAGGGTTCTCTGCAGTGAGGAAGGGGAGGCCTGGGAGCTCCTGTCCAGTGTGGGACTCTGGGTGTTGACCAAGGGGTGCAGCCTGGATGCCCATGAAGTGCTGGGTTGTGACAGGGCTTGCAGGGGGTGGCAGAGGGGCCTTGGCTCAGGAAGACATGCTGGAACTTCCCTAGTCAGAGACAGCAGGGGAGGCCAGGCCCAGGGACTGGGAAGTCACCTTGAATCCCAGTTCCTCTTGGCAGAATCCAGACTCAGGTCCCCAGATGCTGGAGGGGCACCCGGCAGGCCTTGTGGGGCAGAGCAGCAGGAGTGGAACCTCAGGGCCTGGGCTGTGGTCTGGAGGAGAGAGGGAAGGGCCCAGGTCCCGCCTGTTCCTCATGCCTCCTCTGACCCGTGTGATGGATCCAGAAAACGTAATTTGGAAAATCCACATGACATCACTGGAACCAGACAGGCCTGCTGCTCCCAGGAAGGGTGGAGCTGCCCTCTTGTCCCCTGGGGTGGGCCAGGACCATTGGGGCCCCAGAGATGACTCACAGGAGGGCCACAGGCCCACAGCCAGTTCCAGCCTTGAGTTATGCTGCTTCCTAGGTAATCATGCTTGGGTTCTGCAGTGGGGGGTTTTCATGTGTTTAGGCAGCCCCTGGGTTGGCTGGGACTAACATACACATAACCTCCTTTAACTTGCCCCCTCTTGCTGTTGGAGGGTTTCCTATGCCCCAGGCTGATTGCACTCTCTCTGGGCAGGAATGGGACTCCTGAATGAATGAGAGGGTGATGCATGAATGAGAACTAACTGTACCAGAAGGAAAGTGAAAAGTGACAGTGTTAGTCACTCAGTTGTGTCTGACTCTTTGCAGTCCCATGGACTGAAGCCCACTGGGCTCCTCTGTCCATGGAATTCTTCAGGCAAGAATACTGGAGTGGGTTGCCATTCCCTTCTCCAGGGGATCATCCCAACCTGGGAATTGAACCCAGGTCTCCTGCACTGGAGGCAGATTCTTCAGCATCTGAGCCACCAGCTGGAGAGAGGCTCAAGTTTGCTCCAGGTGGTCAGGAGCTCAGATCTCCCAGGTACCCCCAGCATCTGGTCCTTTGGGCCAGTGGGTCTTGCAGCCCCAACTTGGCCACCATGTCCCACCCAGGCCCTGCCCCACTCTTGCCTGGGTTCTGCACCCCAAGGATGCTAAACTCATCAGCCCCTCTTGGCCCTGCCCCATCTAACCAGAGACCCCTCCCAGGCGGGAACCCTATCTCTCTCTGCCAGCAGTTCCTGGCCCCCCTGCTCCTACCCTCTCCTGCTATAGAAGCTTGACCAAGACCCCAGCCTACCTGGACAGCTCCTTCTCTCAGAGCTTAGCTCAGACTCTTCCTCCGTGTAACCCCCTGGCCCACTGGACCCCAGAGTCTCATCCCTCAGAAGGCCTGAAAAGAGGTGGGCTGCTGTCTAGGGTCTCACCCAATGCTGCTGCCTCTGGCTCTGTATCATTTCTTGAAAGTCTTGGAAAGTCCCGGCTGGTAAGATAATCAAAGTGTCTGATTTCACATATCCTCCACAGACTTCAAGAACGGGAGTGGCAGGATCTCATCTTGTTTCTCTGGAGTAAGCCTGTCTTAGCATCCAGAGTGGGGTGCTGAGGGCAGGGGTGGTTTTCTGGACACCCTTCACTCAGAGAGTCAGTTGAAAGAGGAGCCTGAGCAGGTGCGCCCAGCGCAGCAGCAGGAACTTCTGGGTCACGAAGGAAAAGTGCTCAGGGATGCAGCTAAGATGGCAGGGGAGGGAGTGACAGCCTCCAGTCCCTGAGGCTCAGCCCTTCAGAGTGAGGGCTCAGACAGCCCCCAACCCTGACTTCACATGGGTTTCAATAACAGGCCAGGGCCAGAACCCTATGGGTCCCAGAGATATGAATCTGGAGCCTAATGATTCTGAGGCCTGTGACATGTGAACCTCTTTCTCCAGAAGCAAAAGAACCTAGCTGCTAAGACCCATCCCCCGAAGAAAGACCAACAGAAGTATTCCTCGCTCCATATGAGCCGCACAGTCAGGGAGTGGTCACCCACTGTGGCAGTGTGCCGTGGCCATGGGCTTCAGGACTGGGGTCAGGGTACAGTGGGCTAGAGGACTCACTTGCAGTAGGGAGTGGAGGGGGTGGCCCGGGGCCGTGGGGTGTGGTGGAGGGGCCAAGGGAGATTGCTGAGAAGGCCAGACAGTGGCCAGGGCCCTGGGAGGGGAGGGCGCTTCAGAGTGCTGGCCAGGGTGGACTCCTCTGAGCTCCCCCTGAGGCTTGGCCCAGAGGCACTGAGGCAGATAGCACTGAGCTTCCATGGCCAGCTCGCCTGCCTGGGGTGGGAGACGGCTCTTGGCAGACCTAGATGGGCCTGACGCTGGGCACAGGGGCCAGGGGCTCCCAAGGCCTGGGCCCCACCCTCAGGCAGCAGTCTGGTGTCCATTGGAGCAAGCCAACACTGTGGGAAAGCTTTGCTGACACTCCCCCCACCATTCTGCCCCCTGGCTCTCTACCCTCCCCTAGGCAGCTGTGGCCTGGCCCTGTCTGACTCTTCTCCAGCTCCTCGCCTGTGGGGCCTGGGGTGCAGAGGTGCTGGTGAGGCCAAGGTGCTATGGGAGAGGGCCCACCCCTCGGGACTGCGGCCCACACTGAGTGGGCTGTCAACAGGCTTTCTGAGGGGACCCCCTGGTGGTCCCCTCATTCCTACGGGACAGTTTCTGTCCCTGTTCTCCTGCACTCTCTCTGTGTACCCTGTCTTGGTCACCCCCAACTACTCCACATGCCCTTACACTTTTTATTGAGGTGATCAGTTCCGTTCAGTTGCTTAGTTATGTCCGACTCTTTGTGACCCCATGGACTGAAGCACGCCAGGCCTCCCTGTCCACCACCAACTCCCAGAGCTTGCTCAAACTCACATCCATACAGTCAGTGATGCCATCCAACCATCTCACCCTCTGTCGTCCCCTTCTCCTCCCGCCTTCTCTCTTTCCCAGCACCAGGGTCTTTTCCAGTGAGTCAGTTAGTTGCATCAGGTGGCCAAAGTATTGGGAGTTTCAGCTTCAGCATCAGTCCTTCCAATGAATATTCAGGACTGATCTCCTTTAGGATGGACTGGTTGGATCTCCTTGCAGTCCAATTTGTATAAAATGAAAGTAACTATTTTTAGGTAACCATTTCAAGTTCAGTGGTATTTGGTGCATTCACAGTCTTGTGAAGTCCCATCTTTATCTAGTTTCAGAACATTTTGTTACCCCCAAATAAAACACCAGTAAGCAGTTTCTCTCTATTCCTTTCCCCCTGGTCTCTGGCAGCCACCAACTTGCTTTCTGTCTTTGTGGATTTGCCTACTCTGGACATTTCATATAAGTGGAATCAAATAATATGTGGCCTTTTGCACCTGGTGTCTTTCATTTAGTACAATATTTTTGAGATCCATCCATGTTATGGCATGTGTCATATTTCATTCCTCTGCGTGTGTGTGTGTGTGTGTGTGTGTGTGTGTGTGTGGGTGTTAGTTGCTCAGTTGTGTCTGATTCTTTGCGACCCCATGGACTGTAGCCTGCCAGGCTCCTCTGGAATTTTCCAGGCAAGAATACTGGAGTGGATTGCCATTCCCTTCTCCAGGGGACCTTCCTTACCCAGGGATTGAACCTGGGTCTCCTGCATTTCAGGCTGATTCTTTACCATCTGAGCCATCAGGGAAGTCCTTTTATGGCTGAGTGATATTCCACTGCATGTCTTATCCACTGATGGGTAGGCTGTTTGCATTTTTGGCTATTGTGAATAGCGCTGCTGTGAACAAGGGTGTATATGTATTTGCTCAGGTCCCTGCTTTCAGTCCTAAGATTCCACTACCTAGGAATCCTAAGGAATAACCATATGCTAGATCATATGGTTATTCTCTAACATTTAGAGAAACCACCATTCTTGTTTCCACAGTGAATGCACCACTTTACATTCTCACTAGCAGTTACACAGATTCCAATTCCTACACATTCTTGCTGACACTTGTTACTTTCCTCCTTTTTTTGTATCTCAGCAGATGTAAAGTAGTATTTTGTCGTGATTTTAATTTGTATGATCCTAATGACTGATAATAATGAACTTCGTATCATGTACTTGCTGACCATTTGTCATATCTTCCTTAAAGTGTCTGTTGAAGTCTTTTGCCCATTTTTAACTGGGTTGTTTGTCCTTTTGTTGGTGAATTGAAAGACATCCTTTTAAATTCTGCATACTAGACTCTTTTCAGATGTATGATTTGCAAAACTTTTTCCATTCTGTGCATTGTCTTCGACTTTGTTAATAATATCCTCTGATACACAAAAGTTTATTTTGGTGAAATCTTATTTTTCTTTTATTACTTACACATCATACCTAAGAATTCACTGCCAAATCCCAGATCATGAAGATTTATCCCTGTGTTTTCTCCTAAGAGTTTTATAGCTTTACATCTATGATCCGTTTCGGTTAACTGGGTGGGTGGTTAATTGAGATTGGGGTCCAACTCCATCCTCTGTGTGTGGCCATCCAGCTGTTTCTGCATCATTTGCGGATGAGATTCTTTACCCCAAATGATCTTTGTATTCCTGGTGAAATCCGTTGGCCATAGAGGCTCGGTGTGTCCCTGGACTCCCAGCACCATCCCTTGGTCCTGTGTCTGTCCCCATGCGATGACCTGCCCTGCGTTTGAACCACCGCTGTCCCCTCAGCCTCACCAGGACCCCCATTCTTCCTGGGTGTCTGGGTCCTGAGCTTCTGCTCAGCTTTACCTCTGTTTTACTGTCCCTGCCTGGACCTCCGTCTTCTATCTGCAAGAAGAGGGGTTAGACTTGCTTCACTCTGAGTCCATTCCAGCTGTGGCTTAAGGCCATCTGTGCTGGCCCCTCTCTGCCACGGTTACCTGTGTCCATCCCGAGTAGTGCCCCACTAATGAGGGCCCTGAGTTCTTCTCCCCCTTCCCCCTCCTCCCCCCTTCATGCAGCTGGCCCTTTCCTGGGCCTGGGTCCCTGCTCCATGCTCAAGGCCCAGAGCACAGGTCCAGCCGCCCCCATCCATGGCCATCTTGGTTGGAAGTGTGGCCCCGTCGCAGCCCTGGGGCTATGGGGAAGCCCCAGCTCTGGGAATGCAGCACTTGCTGGTGAGCGCGAGTGTGCATACATAAAGGCTCAGTTCTGACAGCCACACCCACGGGCTCAGCTCCCAGCCCGACCGCTTCTGTGGTCTGACCCCGGCTGCTGACCCTGTAGCGGAGGGTGACCTAGTGCCATGAGGGGCTGAGCCCATCATTTCTACTCCCGTCTGGGCCTGAGCCCCTGGCAGAGGGCAGTCAGGGTAAGTCACTACTGATTAAGCTAGGCAGGTATTTTCTGGGTAGCGTTATATGTCTGGAGCAGTCCTGTCCTCAAGAGGCATATGCAGACAGACAACCACTGCTATAGGGGTTCACCTGAGAAGCTTGGCATTGCACAGTGGAAGCTCTTAGGAACTGGACCCTGTGGGCTTACCACAAGCTGACCAGATAGAGGGGACAGGTAGGGTACAGGAGGCAACTGAAACTCAAAGTCCAGAGAAGGAAAGAGGATGGCTTGTATGGGAGAAGGTGGGCACAGCTGGTGTGGCCAGAGCACAAGTGAACCTGAACTCTTATGAGTTCTTGTGAATGTCATCACATGCGTGTAAGTGGGCCTGTGCATGTGCAAATGCGTGCATACATGCATGTGTACAAGTGCGCATATTTGCAGGTGTTTGTGTGTGATAGCATGTATGTGGGTGTAATGTGTACATATGATTGCATGTGTGCAAGCATGCCAGAGTGTGCAATGAATATGTGTTCATGCAGGTGAGTGCATCCATGAACATCCTCATGTGTGTGTGCTGCGTACTGTGTGCACTTGACTGCATGTGTGCCGCTGTGCCCACACGTGCAAGTGTGTTAGTGTGAGTGAAGGCTTGTGTGAGTGCAAGGGTGTGAGTGTGTGGTGTGAGTGCACATACAAGTGCATGTGTGTGCATATGCAAGTGTTCATTTGTTTGCACATGTGTGAGTGCAAGGGTGTGAACATGTGTGCACAGTGCATACACACGAGCATGGGTGTGCATTCCCAAGTGCCTGCCTGTGTGTCCAGTATGGACCAATGCTCTAGATGGTTGATAAAGGGTAGGGGCTCCAGCAAAACCCTCGAGGTGGACATCCTGCAACATCAGTGAGGCCTCCTAGGGTGTGGAGCAGAACCGCTATGGATTGGTGCAGACAGACTCCTAGGAGTCAGGGGGTGGGGACCAGGGTCAGGCAGAGGCCTGGAGCCAGGGTCCAAACAGTAAGAGGCACATGCCCAGAGCACAAGTGACGTGGACAGGTAGGTGGGTACCCGAGGGAAATGGCGATCCTTAGTTGAAAGTCAAGAGGTCTCAGGACTTGGCAGCTAGAGACCCTGCCCTGCCAGGTCCTAAGTAATCTGGGATCGCAGAATGCCATGAGTAGGGTGGACCTGGGCCTGCAGAGTCCCGCTCAAGGAGGGGTCCTGACTGGCTTCCATTGTGCGGCGCGGTGGGCCAAGGCCAACCCCACCTCCTGAGTCCCTGGTGGCGTCAGCCTTCAACACAGCCCGGAGGCTCTTGTCTCCAGAGCCCTGAGCCCCACGACCTCCCAGGATCACCAGTCACCCAACCTGGGCTGCCTCAGGTCCTCCCCTACAGCTACGAGAGCCCCGGTGCCTGAAGACAAAAGGTCCTAGGACCTAAAACAGTCTTCAGCTCTCTCTCCCGTGAGACCTAGTGCAACACTAGGAGGCCATGGGGCCAGAGAGCCCTGGGCTTGTGCCCCAGGAGGAGCAGCATGTTTGGCCAGGTGCAAGCTTCATTTCCTGTTCTAGAGAATGAATACTCATGGCAGTTTCCCTCATGGGCCTCAGAGGGAGTGACCGAGGCCTCTGCTCTCTGGAGGGATGTGCCAGTGTGAACCTCCCCATTACCAGGTCAATCTAGGGGCTAAGAGCCAGGGTCAAGGCACCAAGTACCCCCCAAGAAAAGCACACAAGGTCCAACCCCTGTACCCACACATGGTACCCACACGCAGTTCACACATGTGTGCAAAGCATGACCACAATCCCTGCTGTGCACGTATGGCGGGTCCTGAGGACCAGCTTCCCTGGGGTCAGTTCTTCTCTGTCCCTTTAACCTTCACCTGTACAATGCCAAAGAGCCCCCACAGTGGTATGGGAAAGATGTAGCAGCCTCCAGGCAGGTGGGGCAGGGAGCTCTGCAGCAAGCAAGGACACTGGGTCCTGGTCATTCCAGTTCGGGGGTCCTGGGCAATAGACTGCCCCATGGCTTGGCCAGGCTGGGGGCAGACACAGGCCGGGTAGGCAGAATGGGGAAAGAAGACAGGCTGGGGCAGGTGGAGAGATGTGTGCAGTGCTGAGTTGTAACTCTATAGGCACAAGAATGGTGGGCTTCCAGGGGTCCTGGGGCAGCTTCTGCTCTTCCTTATCACGGGGTGGGCCCTCTCAGAGTAAGGGGACAGGGTGGTGTTTGGTTCCTGGAACAGGGGCAAGCATCCCAACCTCTCTTAGGGCTGTAAAAAAAAAGTAATAAACAGAAACCTTAATTAAATAGTCAAGAGACCAGAAGGGGGAGCTCTTGTACCCTGCAACTCTTCTTTCCTGGCAAGGACTCAGCCAATGAAAGATCACAGACACTGTTTACTATGGCCCTCCGGAGGTCCTTTCCCCCTCTATAAAAGTGTTCTCCTACACTAGCCATACAGGGACTTGCACGACATGGTTTCAGACCGCAAAATTCAATTCTCTGCTGATTCCAAGTAAGCACATTTTTTCTGAAGAAATAACTGGCAGTCAACATTTTGGTAGCCCATAAGGGGGTAGAGAAGGCTCCAGAGCTGGGAAGCAAACAGGTGTAGGGTCCCACTGTCACTCATGGCTTTTCTTGCTGACCTTGGGGCTTGAAGATACATCTTTCTCCTGGATTCAAATTCATGCTGTCTTTGTATTTTGAAGCTCTCCAGTTTTTATTTGAGATCAATTTAAAGTTTTATCGTTTCTGGTTAAGGCCTGTTCTGTACATGAGTACTCATTTTTGGCATCATGTGCTAGCCTTCGACAAATTCCCTTTGGAACTGGGGTTGTTTCCCCTGGAACTGGCTAGTCTTCACATTCCTTTGGGAATGGGATGGAGGTGGGGAGGAGAGTGGAAGGCTAATTCATTGGAGCTGTGCCAGTTTAGCCTTTGGCCTATTCATTTGTCGTAGGGGTTGGCCATTGGGAACTGGGCTAAACCTTCAGCTTGGCTCCTTCAGGACAAAGCTGTTTCCTTAGAACTGGCTGGTATTAGGCCTGCAGGCTATTTGAGTTGCAAGCTGCCTGAGCTATCTGAAATGTTTAAACTGTTTGAACTGTAAGCTGTTTGAGCCGTAGGCTGTTTGGTCATTTGAAAATCATTCTTCCACTCTAGAGAAGAAATCCTAATAAATGGGATGCTAGTTACCTATATATTTTGAGCTTGTCCCGAGACACAGGGACTTGGGGTAATTTTATATTTAAAAACCACAGTCCTTCCTTATGCACAATTCTAACTAAATGGACAAACTTAACCAATACAATTTAGAACATTAATAACCATTATGGGAAAATTTGAAATCCCCAAAATTAATTTTCTTAAAACCAAGTTAGACTATCATAGCTCTAAAACTTTCCAAACTGAATGGAATGCCTATTTTGATTGGTACTTTGCAGCCATCCTCTCAATTCTCCTATCGTAATTCTTTCACCAAATTTCCTTTTTCTCTGAAACTCTCTCCACTCCCCTTTCCTTTGAAGTTGTTAGAATCTGTTCCTTTAAAATTAAGCCTCTGAGGACCCAGAGGCTAAATTCTTAATTTCTTATATTCCCTAGACTAAAGCCTAACTGTGAATCATAGTTAAGGAATTTCCCAAAGTGACCAAAAATCCTCAGATATTTTCTGAGGAATTTAATATAGTCATTCAAACTTACCATCCTGGTTTCTCTGACTTACGTTGGCTAATTCATGTGCTTGTCATTGAGGGTCAGATCCAGCAATGGATGAGAACTGCTAACTGGGAAAACCTTGAAAGGGCTCTAGTGTTACAACCAGGAGATCGGCCTGCTAACAATCACTAGGAAGCTTCATCAAATAATTCCTAGGGCTTTTTCAAAGCCTTTTGATTAGAATAAAAGTCAGGCTTGAACACAAATATCTGAAGAACATCTTCATGACTATTATAATTTACTTCAGATTATTTTTAAAGAAAATTCTGGTCTTCCTTCAGATGTTGATTCCACCAGGGTAGCTTTTAATTCTATGTTTATTAATGGACTGAATCAACTCTTTCTTTTCTAGTAAAATGAACCAGGACAGAATGGGAAACTATGCCTATCCACGTTTAGTTAATCAGGAAAACAAACTTTATCACACTCTAAATGAGTCACCTAAAAGGAAGACAGCTTCCCAGGTGGTGCTAGTGGTAAAGAATCTGCCTGCCAATGCAGGAGCCTCAGGAGGACACAGGTTTGATCCCTGGGTTGGGAAGATCCCCTGGAGGAGGAAATGGCAACCAACTCCAGTATTCTTGCTGGGATAAGCCCGTGGACAGTTGTCCACTGGGTCGCAAAGCGTCAGACACGACTAAAGTGACAGCACACACGCATGATATTGGAAAAGAGATTGTTACAAATTTAGGTGCTTTAGGCTCCTGTAGCCCTTTAACGAATCTTTCCAACGTCCCTCCAGTTTTCAACGACAAGTTTGAAGGAACTACAAAGGCACTTCCTGATGTATCCTCTTAATCAACATGCAGAAATACTTGTTCAGATTAGGAATGTGTCTCTTCCAGTCCTACTTGACGAGAGAACCACACTCTCAGTACTCAACCTACTACAATAAAGCGGTCCTTACCCTGGAGTCCCAAAGCAGCTTAAATAGAGGGGCTCTCTCATGAACCACTACAGGTTCCTGTTAATGAACCTAGTCCCTTTTGCTTAAGCACTATGAAAGGTCCACACCCTTTTCTCTTTAGTTTCTCTGCCCCATCTACTTATTCGGCCAAGACTTTTTTTTTTTGCTTTTTATTTAGCACTGGAGTATAGACGATTAACAATGTTGTGATAGTTCCAGGTGGACAGCAATAGGCTGAGATTTCTTAAAGAAGTATCATGCTGGAATTTTCTCAGAAAAAGAGAAAATAATTCCAGAACTTGGCAGCAGTCATCAAAGTGGTCTATCAGGTAAATTAAATGACCTTTTGACACCTTTTATTTGCTCTGTCTCTGATGGCAGAGCTGATTCTGGAAACACTGATAATTTGTCCTTATTGAATTAGGTACCATCTTCCTTTGGGCAAAATGTCCAACTGATTTTGGAAAAATTCACACGTATCTCCCATCAAGATTCAAATATATCCTTCAAAACCTCTTCCAAGAATGTATATATATAGCACTATAAGAAGCCCTTAAAGGCATAAAGCCCGTTATAGAAGCTTACAAGTTCAAGGCCTTGTTATCTCCTGGACTAGCCCCTGTAGCACTCCTGTTTTACCAGTGATAAAACCTAAGGGCCAAGGGTGGAGGTGTGTCCAAACCTCTGAGCAATAAACAACATTGTCATTGTTATCCCTTGACACCCTGTTGTTCCTAACCCTCGTCCTAACGTCCATCCCCCCTGGAAGCCAATTCTTTACTGTAATTGATTCGTGCTGTGCTTCAGTTCTTCCACACTTCAGTTGGTAGGGCTAGCTGATACCTTTTGCCTTCACTTGGGAAGAAAATTAATTCACCTGGAACAGTAATGCCTTGGGGTTTTACTGGGAGTCTCACAAATCCTAAAGGCTCTATGACTTAGGTTTCCAAGAGGTTCTATTCAATTGCAATATGTACATGATTTGCATCTTTGCTCTCTTTCTCAAGCCTCCTCACAGGAAGACACTCTCCACTTGCTAAAATTTTTAGCTTAAAGGGATATAAGATCACCAAAGAAAAATTGCAATTTGACCAAACCCAGGTTTGATATTTAGGGCATCTGATATCAGAAGAAGGGCTACACCTTGATCCAGAGAGGCTTCATGGTGTCCTAAGTTTCCCAAAACCCAGCTGCAAGGTTTTCTTGGGCGTAGTCAGTTATTAGTGAAATTGGATTCCAAATTTCTGTTTTATGGCCAAACCTCTGCATTTTTTTTTAACTAAAGAATAATAACCCCTACCCAATTTTATGGGAACAACTGAATAATATAACCTTTAAGGCCTTAAAGGAGAGTTTGATGAACCTTACTCTTGGGCATAGTAATTATCAGATTCATTTTTCTTTTTTGTATGTGAAAAGAAAGGGAATGCCCTTGAGGTACTCACCCAAAAACAAAGGAACCATCATCAACCCAAAGAGCATTTTTTCTTTTAAACAAGAACCCAGTTTTTTAATTTCATCATGTCTTACATTTGAAGTACTCTTCGATGATATCCTTGGCCCAAGACTCTTTGCCATAGTCCTTAACCACCACGCAACTGCAACCAACCACTTTACGGGGGTTTTCTCTCTTTGTCAGTTTTACAGAGGCCTACCCATTCCCTTAGTTTCTTGTTGTCATCAACCTTAATCAGGTTGATTTGGTGCTCAACACAAAGGGCCTCCACCAACTTGACATCACAGTTGGATGCAAACACACGCAGATGGGCTTGGCGCTTATCTAAGGCTTTGGCAGCTTCGTGAATTTCATGTGCTAGGCCATAGTGGATGAGGGCGGTCTTCAGCACCTCTTGCAGAGCAGTATGAATGTCCATGACACCTCCAGCAGCAATGCCTTCCTTGGCCATGGCAGTGGATTACGGGCAGAGCCGAATCTTGAATGCACTGAAGCCTCCGCCTCCAGGGAAAGAGCAACCCATAGAGTATTATAGCCAGAAGCTGGACCTGGCCACATGGGGATAACCCACTTTGCCTTATGGCCATTACTGCCATTGCTTTTTTGATTAAGGCCACTGAGAAAATCATTGTGGGATCTTCTTTAACCACTTTTGTACCTCAATCAGTAGAAGCCCTCCTGGATTTTCATCACACTTACCATTTCTCAGCCAGCTGCCGCACATCCTGTGAAGTCCTTTTGCTAACTGCTCCTCTTGTACTGCTGTTATGCTGAGATGACTTTAACCCTGTTCCTCTTCTTCAGTTGCTGAATGCTGATGGGTCACCTCCTGACCCCTGTGATGAAGCTCCTCGGGGTAATGCTGAGTCTCATGGTTCGGAGTTCTTATTTAAAAGGTAACAGTGGTCACCACAGAGCACTGAGGAGCGTTCCCTGTGCTATACACTAGGTTCTCATTACTGATCTATTTTATAACACATAGTAGTGAGTTTATGACAGACAGTCTTAATCTCCCCATTCATCCCACCCTTCCTTCCCCTCTTGGTATCCATGTTTGTTCTCTGCATCTGTGTCTCTATTTCTGCTTTGCAAATAAAGTCACCTGTATCATTTTCCTAGATTCCATATATAAGTACTATTATACAATATTTTTTTTCTCTTTCTGACTTACTTCACTGTGTATGACAGTCTCCAGGTCCATCCACAACAAATGGCATGATTTTGTTCCTTTTATGGCTAAGTAACATTCCATTGTATACCTGTTCCACACCTTCACCCATTTCTCTTTGGATGGACGTTTAGGTTGCTTCCATGTCCTGGCAATTGTAAATAGTGCTGCAGTGAATATTCGGGTGCATGTGTCTTTTTGAATTACGGTTTTCTTTGGGTATATGCTCAGGAATGGGATTGAAGGAAGTCCAGAAAAGAGGGGATATAAGTATATCCAGCTGACTCATTCTGCCATCAGCAGAAACTAACACAGCACTGCAGAGCAGCTATGCATGTGTGCTAAGCCACTTCAGTCGTGTCCAACTCTTTGTGACCCAGTGACCTGTAGCCCGCCAGGCTCCTCTGTCCATGGGACTCTCTAGGCAAGAATACTGCAGTGGGTTGCCATTTCCTCCTCCAGGGGATCTTCCCAACCCAGGGATCAAACTCAGGCCTCTTATGTCTCCTGCATTGGCAGGGGGGTTCTTTACCACTAGTGCCACCTGGGAAGCCCCTATACGCCAATAAAAATTAATAAAAAGTAAATTTTAAAATGAGATTTAATATCATCTTAGAAATAATATCATTATATTATAATGCCAGATAGTCATCAGTTTATACATTTTTCTTTTGCCTTTCTGGGGATAATCACATAATTCAGGATTAAAATGTAGCAGCCTTGGGACTTCCCTGGTGAACCAGGGGTTAAGAATCTTCCTGCCAATACAGTGAACGTGGGTTTGATCCCTGATCCAGGAAGATTGCACACATGTTATGAGGCAGCTAAGCCTGTGTGCCACACTGAAGCCCACACTCTAGAGCCTGCGGGCCACAACTGCTGAGCCCACACTCCCTGCAGCCCATGTTCTGCAACCAGAGAAGCCACTGCAATGAGAAGAAGCTCATGCACCGCAGGTAGAGAATATCCCCTGCTTGCTGCCACTAAAGAAACGTCTGCACACAGCATCAAAAAAAAAAAAAAAAAAGTAGCAGCCTTTTATTAAAAAAAGTTTTTTTGTTTTTTTTAAAAGTTAAATGTAACAGTGGTAAGTATTGTGCTGGGTATGCTATTGCAACTCCTTTTGATGTTGTTGAGGCAGCATCTTTACCTATGGCTACCTCAGCCTGATACATTCTTACATGGGCTTTAGCCAAGGACCAACTGCCAATATCTGTGGTGATAGTAGATGTGCTTTCAGAGTAGCCCATGATTCGGGGATATTGTGGAAGCAACGTGACTTCCTTACTTCCAGCAGAAATAAAATTTAAAATGGCCCCTAGGTCCAGGAATTACTGGATAAAACATTGTACCTGATGTTTTAGCTATTATTAAGATTCTGGGGCATCCTAAAATTGGCTTCTGGAAGCTAAGGGGAATCACCTTGCTGACATTTCTGCAAGGAATGTTGTCCTTAAAGGAACCAACAGCAGCCAAACCTCTGTCATGGTCCAAAGGAATATTTCCCCCAAAGGAAAACTTAGAAAAACTGGCTCGAGAAGCCCAATAATTGGCCTCAGAAAGGAAAAAATGAGATTGGAAATCCAACAACTGTTGGTTCAATAAAAAGAGAAAGCTCTGGTTCAATCCAAATAACAGCCCAATCCTACTAGAGACTCTAAAATTCCCACTCCTCACCACTGTACATTGCAGTAATCCACTGATCTACTGAAAAAAGAATCATGAATCTGTATTGGTGGGGAAGCATTAACAAGGCTGCAAAAAGCACCGACCTCACTTGCCCTGCTTGTCCAAAACACAGTCCAAGGAAGCCTGTTCATACTGCTCCTGGGCATTTTTAACTGCCTAATGGACCATTTGAGTTCTGGCAAAGCAGTCACATATGGAAGTGAGAGCTGGACCATAAAGAAGGTTGAGTGCCGAAGAACTAACGCCTTCAAATTGTGGTGCTGAAGAAGAGTCGTGAGAGGTCCTTGGACAGCGAGGAGATCAAAACAGTCAATGCTAAAGGAAACCAATCCTGAATATTCATCAGAAGGCCTGATGCTGAAGCTGAAGCTCCAAAACTTTAGCCACCTGATTCAAAGAGCTGACTCATTGGAAAAGACCCTGATGCTGGGAAAGATTGAGGGCGAAAGGGGAAGAGGGCGGCAAAAGGATGCGATGATTAGATAGCATCACTGACTCAGTGGACATGAATCTGAGTACACTCCAGGAGATAGTGGAGGACAGGGAAGGCTGGCTGCTGCAGTCCATGGGGTTGCAAATAGACGTGTTTCCGACTCAGCAACAGATGGCTTTCATATAACTTTCTCTGTCGAGTGGATATAAGTATGTTTTAATCATGGTCAGTTTTCACTTTGGACTGAAGCTTTCCCATGCAGACAGGCTACTACCTCTTGTGGCTAAAACTCTTTTGGAAAAAAATTATCCTACATGAGGAATTCCTCTTGAATCATAGTGATCAAGGCACCCATTTTATGGGTCAGGTCCTTCAACAGGTCTCTAGCAGTTTGGCTGGTTTTATGACACTTTTAGTGGACTTGCATGCCTGTGTGTGCTCAGTCATGTCTGACTCTTTGCTATCCTTAGAACTGTAGCCTGCCAGGCTTCCCTGTCCATGCGGGTTTTTTCCCAGGCAAGAATACTGGAGTGGGTGGCCATTCCTCCTTCAGGGACTCTTCCTGACCCAGGGGTCAAAGAGTGTCTCTTTCATTGTGGAAGGATTCTTTACCTGCTGAGCCATTGAAGCAGCCCCTTTACTGCACTTACCACCCTCAGTACTCTGGTTTACTTGAATGCACTAGTGGCGCTATTAAGACTCAACTGGTAACATTCATAGAGATTCTCTAAATGTCAAAAGCATTTTGGAACTCATGAACTATTACCCATAGAGATAGTCACAGGATGCCTGCCCAATGTACTTACCTCCTATCACTTTTTACCCACTACTGATAAAAGGGGAGATACTCCAGTATGGCAAAGACCTAATTGTTTCCATTTAAAATTGCCATGTTTTGATAGAACAATCTTTTCACAGTGCATTTTCAAGAGATGAAGACTTTAAGCATCATACCATCAAACCTGGAGACTTTTTCTCTTGGAAAAGACACCTCCAGAAGGACTCTTTTCAACCTCACTAAAAAGGCCCCACTAAATATTTCTAACCAACTCTTGTGCCAAAACCCTCCAAGAAATAGATCCTTGGATTCACATGACACACGTAAAGAAAGCAACTGACTGGACCTGCACATCATCTGGTGACCTGGAAGTATTCCCTGGAATTGAAGCCAATGACACCTGAACAGACAACCTTCCTAAGATATTCAGACTGGGCCTTCATCTGATCTCTTGTTGTTGTTGGAGTTTAGTTGCTTTACAGTGCTGTGTTGTTTCCGCTACACGGCAAAGCGAATCAGCTATATGTATACATATATCCCCTGTTTGTCACAACCTCAGCATGGAGTAGAGTTCCCTGGGCTATACAGTAGGTTCTTATTAGTGATCTGTTTTACACATAGTAGTGTATATATGTCAATCTGAATCTCCTTGATATACTCTTGATAACATATGGACTTTGGATAAAAAAAGGCCTCTTACCCTTCCTTGTTACTCAAGTGTAACCTCAATAGGTTTCCAACCTCTGTACTTACCCTCCAACACGGGGCACTCAACCCAGGAAAGGTCCTTCTTCGCACTGAGGGACAAAAAGCTGCTGAAACTGGAAAAGCTGACTCTTGATCTGTGATACTTTCAAAGTTCAAAAGTGGAGAAATGTGAAAAACTAATGAACAGAAACCTCACTTAAATAGAGTTGGGCCACCAGAAAGAGGAGCTCTCCCTCTCTGTGACAGCAATACAGCCCAAGAGGAAGAAGAAAAACTCCTCTCTATTTCTGGCCAGAACTCAGCCAATGAAAAGTCATAGACTCATTGTTTAGTGTAACCCTCCAGATTTTCTTTTGCCCTCTATAAAACAGTTCTCCTCCCCTGGCTGAGCAAGAACTTGCACATGGCCTGCCATGGTTGCAGACCCTGAATTTCAATTCTCTATTGATCCCAGATAAACCCATCTTTGCTGGAGAAATAGCTGGCATCTATTTGTTTTAGGTCAACAGGAATCCAGTCAAAAGCCAGTGGCCCCAAAAGCTAGGCTACCAAAAGCTGTGCTGTGTGCTGTAACCTGCTCAGTCATGTCTGACTCCTTACGACCCCATGGAGCTCCAGTTCACCAGGCTCTTCTCCACAGGATTAAGCTGGAGTGGGTTGCCATTTAGAGGAGGAGGCTATAAGAAGGTGGTCTCCAAATAGCTCTCTTACTGGAATGGGCCAGATCCAGGGCTCTTTTTCCTGAGAAGAGTCCCTGTCTGCCCTCTGGAGCCGGCTGAGAGTCAAGGTCCAGAAGGGCAGGGTTGAGGAGACAGGAGCATGCTGCTCCTGCCTGCTCCCAAGGCTGGAATGTGGAATGAGTGAAGGATCAGGTTTCCTCATTTGCCTGACAAGTTCGCTTAACCAGTGGGATCCAAGCCTTGTTCTAATGGGAACCAGCTGTGGGAGGGGGAAGCTGTGTCTGGAAGGAGCACAGGCCACGTACTCTCTGCTCAAGTCATCTCCCGGGGAAGACTTGTTAGCCCTCCTTTTACAGCTGGGGAAACTGAGGTCCAGGGAGGTGAGCCACAAGAGATTCATGTCCAGGGCTCCTCCACACAGACTGTAGCCGGGGATCCTTCGGCCAGGCCTCCAGATGGCTTCTCTTTGAGGTCACTGCCCAGGGGGACTGTCCTCAGGCCCCAGCAAAGCTCTTCAACAGGGCTGACCTGGCTCCTGGTCTGGGTACCTCCCACCTGGCCCTCCGTGCCCCTCTGGTTTCCGTGAGTGCTCCCCAGGGTGAGACCTGGATGTTCTGCTTGTTCCTGTTTGCTTCACTTCCTTTTAGTATAGTCGCAGCTTCCCCTCATGTTAGGGCACTCAGGAGCAATTCACAGGTCTGTCTGTGTAGGGTTGTTTCTGGGAAGGTTGGCAGCCGTGATGCAGGGGCTTCCTAGCAGGGGGCAGCGGGGAGCTGATGTGCCCAGTCTGTGTCCAGGCTCTGAATAGAGGGGCATGGATCAGACCTGCATCAGGCCTGAGGAGCAGTGATGACCACTCCTGGTACTCATGCCTGGACCTGAGATGCTCCGGCCACTCACAGTCATGCAGGACCTATTGCAGGACCAGGCCTCTCCTTTCTGGCCTCTAGGTATGTCCTGGGTCTGTCTGGCATGGAGTTCATGGGGGCAAGGGTGGGCAGAGGACACAGAGGGCGAGACCCTTGGTGGGCCTTGGTCCCTGTGCAGGAGCCCAGTACTGTTTATGACATTTCCTGCTACGCTGGCCTCAGACAGTGACTTCGGGAGATCAGGGTCAGCCTGATCTGAGCCTACCTTGCAGCTCATACACCCCATCCACCCTGACAAAGGCCCAGGAGGCCCAGCCTTATCCTCAATATTAATCCTGGGAGAGGTCGCCTAGCAGAAAGCCTCCACAGGGCAGGTTCCTGTGGATGGCCTGAGTCGTCCCATCCCGGGGCATCATCTGTACTAGCTGGAGGCCAGGGTGGCTCTGCAGAAATAGGCACATGAAGTGGAAAGAGCAGTCAGGAGAGTCTATGGACACAGTGGGCTCCATTTTCAGAGAGTCCACAGTGGACTCCCAGGCCAAGGTGGACAGAGCAAGAGCCATAACGCAGGGTTGGGAAGTACTAGTAGGGGATAGCCCGGGGTGGAAGGAGCAGGTCTATGGGGACAGTGAAGGGAAGAGGAGGGAACACGGAAGATGGAAGAAGTAGGCCTGTGGGTGAAAGTCAGAGGTTAAAAGGGGGCATTAGGGTTGAAGGCATAGGACCTCCCCACGAGGATGGAAGGAGACATGAAATATGTAGGAGGGGCTTGGGTGGCAGGGGGTAGGCCTGCAGGGAAGTTAGTGGGAAGGGAAGGAGACACGCGGGGTGGAAGGAACAGGCCTGTGGGAAAGAGTTAGGGGTTCAGTAGGGGAAATGGGGGATGGAAGGAGCAGCCTTCACATGAGGACCCAGTCTCACAAACAACAGTGAATTCTTACGGTTTTCATGAGCTGTGTCAGGGGTCAGCAAATCTTTTCTCTGAAGGGCCAGAGACCTGGGCCCTACAGTCACAACCCTTACCTTCATGGCTGTCTCAGAAAAGCATAAGTGATTGAGCATGACTCAGTTCAATAAAACCTTATTCATGCACACTGAAATTTGAATTTCATGTAATGTTCACATCATAATATATTTTTTTCATTCACCTAAAAACATAAAATCACTCTTAGATGGCAAGAAATCCCAAAGCGGGTATAAACCAGAGTGTTCACTTGAGTTAGAATAGTAAAGATTTTAAAAGTAATAACATGCAAATGTAACAATATGCGATACTCAGCTGGCCATGGAGATGTGCAACTGTGTGCACTGCTGGTAAATGTTGTCAAGCAGCCCAGATTCTTCTAGGAAAGTCCTTGGCAGGGTATTGGTGGGAGTTTGAGCTAGAACAGTCATTTTAGGGGAATTTGACAGTGCCCACCAACTTTTAAATATGTTGTCCTTCCAACCAGCAACTGCCATTTTCAAAAAATCCATCCCACAGGAATATGTGTTGTGAGTGCAAGAATGTGGCATCATTTGTAAAAGTAGAAAACTGTGATTTTTTTAGGGAGTTGAGATAATATCTGTGAAAGGATGTATTGGTTATGTGGAGCATACTTCTGTATGTTAAGTGGGTCCATATCCACTTCCACCTGTATCTACACATTATCCCCCTAGTGATGGGCATGAGGGTTGGGGCCTCTCCCTGGTCGTGGAGGAACTGGGACAGTCTTAGTTGGGAGATGGTGGAGCTGGAGCAGTGGAGGGGAGGGGGCCTCACCCGTGGCTGGCTAACCCGGGAGGCGGATTAAAGAACATTCCGCGGATGCCACTGCCCGGCCTTTCTAGCCTGCCTGGCGGCAGCCTTTTGAGACCTCTGGCTGACCTGGCTCCTGGCTCCTCCTCGGAAGGCAGCCAGGAGTTCCCGTCAATAAGCACCTGGCTGGGCCCCACCTCACAATGCGATGCTCATCTCTGAACGCCTTTGGGGAGGGAACTCTGCCAGGTGAGGGGTCGGAGGAGGGAAGAGGAGGCCTGGACTGCCTGTCTGTGCAGCCCCTAGGGACAGGAGTCTCTGACAGCTCCGTGAATAGCTGCCTGGTGTCCTGGGTGAGGGCACAGGCCAGCGCAGTGCACAGAACCCTTGCAGCCCTGGCAAGTCCCTCTGCCAGCCCCAAAGTAGCAGATGTCTTTGCAATGATGCTGCATTTTGTCATCACTGCTGCTCCAATCCCAATTCCCAGGACTCATGGAGGCTTAATGGAAAACAGGGATGAAAGCACCAGGAAGAAGTCAGCATAGCCAGCTACTGGCCCTCAGTATCCCATCATCAGACACCGTTTTGATTGCAGATGTCTGCCCCCTATTTTTCCAAGTTCAAAGGCAGATGGCTGATCTGCGTGTATCTGCCCCTGCTGCCCCTGGCTCCCAGGTCTTGGTCACTGGCCTGTGAGGCAGGGTCTCTTCTCTGTGCTGTCCATTGCTCTGCTCTGATTGAAGGACTCTGACCCATGAAGGTGCTGCAGGAGCCCTTTGACCAGGGTCCTAGCAGCAGACTTGATGCAGATTCTGAGCTGGTTAGAGCAGCTCTGGCTCAGCTGGACGCCAGAACATGGTTCTCTGTACTGACTCAGTTCCTGGCTGACCCACAATTAGGGCCTCTGAGCTTTCAGATCTTCTCAGCAGATCCTCCCATAACCTCCGTGCTCACCTAAAATTCAGGGTTCAGGCCTCCACAGTTCCGCTTACCCATGGCCACCTCACCAATAAAAGGATATTTACGTGGTGTCCCCACAAGGCAGATGCAAGGTGGACCTACCATGCTGGGAGCTTGAGTGGCCTGCCTTTCCCCCCAACTCTTATTTTAACTCTAAGTTTGAACCAAACAAAAGCCCTGGTTGCCTCCCAGGAAAGTTCAGAGCTCCCTGCAACCCTCATGCCTCAAAACTACCTGCCTCACCCAAGCTATCCTAGAACTCTCTGCCTCAGGTCAAAAAGTGAAAACAACCCAAGTGTCCATCAGTTGATGGGTGGATAAATAGAATGTGGTATATCCATATGATGGAATATTATATTCAGTCTTAAATAGAGATAAAATTCTGATACATGCTACAGTGTTGATAAACCTTGAAAACATTATGCTAACTGAAAGAATCCAGACACAAAATGGCAAATATTATATTATCCCACTTATACGGAGTTCCTAGAAGAGGCAAATTCATAGACATGAAAGTAGAAGAGAGATTACTAGGGATTGGGAGGAGGAGGAGGGTGACAGATAATTTAATGGATACACAGTTTCTAGTTGGTGTGATGAAAAAGTTTTGGAAATAAATGGTGGTGATGGTTGCACAGCATTGTGAATGTACTTAATGCCACTTAATTGTATACTTTTAAATTGTTAAAAGTGATTTTAAAAATTATGTATACCTTACCATAATAAGACATATGATAAGAAAATTCACTAAAACATTATTTGTAGTGGTGATATATTAATATAAATGTATATCAATCAATAAACTATGGAAAACCACGCATTAAAGAGGAAGGAAAGCTAAAAACATTTGCCATCTCTAATGGCTCAACATTCTTTATACCCCAACATTTCATGATATCTGTTATTACTGGCACTTCATTGCTAATAATAATTTTTTCTAATTTTATGGGATTAATTTTAATCCCATGGATAGTGTGAGCTTTAACTTATGCCACTTTATGACCTTTAAATATTTTGAAAGTTTAAAAGTTAATCTTTTTGCTTACTTTTTTGCTTTCTTATTTTCTGATAATATAGGCATTTATTTATTTATTTTAGGTTTGTTTTTAAAATTAATTAATTTATTTTAATTGGAGGCTAATTACTTCACAATATTGTAGTGGTTTTTGCCAAACATCGGCAGGAATCAGCCACAGGTGCACATGTGTTCCCCTCCTGACCCTCCCCCCCATCCCATCCCCCAGGGTCATCCCAGTGCACCAGCCCTGAGCACCCTGTCTCATACATCAAACCTGGACCAGCGATCCACTTCACATATGATAATATATATGTTTCAATGCTACCCTCTCAAATCATCCCACCCTCGCCTTCTCCCACAGAGTCCAAAAGACTGTTCTTTACATCTGTGTCTCTTTCTCTGTCTCTCATATAGGGTCATCGTTAACATTTTTCTAAATTCCATATATATGTATTAGTATACTGTATTGATGTTTTTTTTCCTGACTTACTTCACTCTGTATAATAGGCTCCAGTTTCATCCACCTCATTAGAACTGATTCAAATGCATTCTTTTTAATAGCTGAGTAATATTCCATTGTGTATATGTACCACAACTTTCTTATCCATTCATCTGCCAATGAACATCTAGGTTGCCTCCATGTCCTGGCTATTGTAAACAGTGCTGTGATGAACATTGGGGTACACATGTCTCTTTCAATTCTGGTTTCCTTGGTGTGTATGCCCAGAAGTGGGATTGCTGGGTCATATGGCAGTTCTATTTCCAGTTTTTTAAGGAATCTCCACACTGTTCTCCATAGTGGCTGTACTAGTTTGCATTCCCACCAACAGTGTAAGAGGGTTCTTTTTTCTCTGCACCCTCTCCAGCATTTATTGCTTGTAGACTTTTGGATAGCAGCCATTCTGACTGGCGTGAGATGGTACCTCACTGTGGTTTTGATTTGCATTTCTCTGATAATGAGTGATGTTAAGCATCTTTTCATGTGTTTGTTAGCCATCTGTATATCTTCTTTGGAGAAATGTCCATAGGTGCATGGATTTATCTCTGGGCTTTCTATGTTTTTTCATTGATCTATGTTCCTGTCTTTGTGACAGTACCATACTGTCTTGATGACTGTAGTTTTGTTGTATAGTCTGAAGTCAGGCAGGTTGATTCCTCCAGTTCCATTCTTCTTTCTCAAGATGGCTTTGGCTATTTGAAGTTTTTTGTTTCCATACAAATTGTGAAATTACTTGTTCTAGTTCTCTGAAAAATACCATTGGTAGCTTGATAGGGATTGCATTGAATCTATAGATTGCTTTGGGTAGTATACTCATTTTCACTATATTGATTCTTCTGATCCAGGGACATGGTATATTTCTCCATCTATTTGTGTCATCTTTGATTTCTTTCATCTGTGTTTTATAGTTTTCTATATATAGGTCTTTTTTTTCTTTAGGTTGATTTACTCCAAAGTATTTTATTCTTTTTGTTGCAATGGTGAATGGAATTGTTTCCTTAATTTCTTTTTCTGTTTTCTCGTTGTTAGTGTATAGGAATGCAAGGGATTTCTGTATGTTAATTTTATATCCTGCAACTTTACTATTTTCATTGATTAGCTCTAGTAATTTTCTGGTGGAATCTTTAGGGTTTTCTATGTAGAGGATCATGTCATCTGCAAACAGTGAGAGTTTTACTTCTTCTTTTCCAATCTGGATTCCTTTTATTTCTTTTTCTTCTCTGATTGCTGTGGCATTCACACCTATGCATAGATCAACTAAGCAGAAATTAGCAAGGAAACACAAACTTTAAATGTTACAATGGACCAGTTAGACCTAACTGATATCTATATAAGTGTTTTAAAAGTACTTCTTTGGGAAAGACATTTTTTTCTTTTACTTATTTTTTAAAATTAATTTTTAATTGAAGGATAATTGCTTTACAATATTAGTTTGATTTCTGCCATACATCAACATGAATTAGTCACAAGTGTACCTATGTCCCCTCTTACTTTTTATTGTGCAATTAAAGTGACCCAGGTACATTTCATCAAAGACTGACATCTTTTACTAGTATAATATCAAAACTAGAAAATTGATATCGATACAATACAGAGAACTAGACTACAGACTTTAATCAATCTTGACCTTTTTAAAATGTTACATTTGTGTGAGTATGGTTCACATGTGCATGCATCTAGTTCTTTGCAATTGGATGTCATTAATAGACTCACAACAACCATCAGGATATAGAACTGCTTCGTTACCACTAAGGAGGTCTAATACTGTCCCTTTAGACTTCAATATTATGGTAATCCAAGTCTTTGCCCTGACCAGTAATGCTGAAGAAGCCAAAGTTGAACGGTTCTATGAAGACCTACAAGACCTTCTAGAGCTAACACCCAAAAAAGATGTCCTTTTCATTATAGGGAACTGGAATGCAAAAGTAGGAAGTCAAAAAACACCTGGAGTAACAGGCAAATCTGGCCTGGGAGTACAGAAGGAAGCAGGGCAAAGGCTAATAGAGTTTTGCCAAGAGAACACACTGGTCATAGCAAACACCCTCTTCTGACAACACAGGAGAAGACTCTACACATGGACATCACCAGTTGGTCAATACTTAAATCAGATTGATTATATTCTTTGCAGCCAAAGACAGAGAAGCTCTATACAATCAGCAAAAATAAGACCGGAAGCTGACTGTGGCTCAGATCATGAACCCCTTATTGCCAAATTCAGACTTAAATTGAAGAAATTAGGGAAAACCACTAGACCATTGAGGTATGACCTAAATCAAATCCCTTATGATTATACAGTGGAAGTGACAAATTAATTCAAGGGATTAGATCTGATAGACAAAGTGCCTGAAGAACTATGGATGACATTGTTCATGACATTGTACAGGAGACAGGGATCAAGTCCATCCCCAATAAAAAGAAATGCAAAAAAGCAAAATGGCTGTCTGAGGAGGCCTTACAAATAGCTGAGAAATGAAGGGAAACAAAAAGCAAAGGAGAAAAGGAAAGATATACCCATTTCAATGCAGAGTTCCAAAGAACAGCAAGGAGAGCAAAGAAAGCCTTCCTTAGTGATCAGTACAAAGAAATAGAGGAAAACAATAGAATGGGAAAGACTAGAGATCACTTCAAGAAAATTAGAGACACAAAGGGAATATTTCATGTAAAGATGAGCAATAAAGGACAGAATTGGTATGGACCTAACATAAGCAGAAGATATTAAGAAGAGGTGGCAAGAATACACAGAAGAACTATACAAAAAAGATCTTCATGATTCAGATAATCACGATGGTATGATAACTCACCTAGAGCCAGACATCCTGGAATGTGAAGTCAAGTGGGCCTTAGGAAGCATCAGTACGAACAAAGCTAGATGATGGAATTTCAGTTGAGCTATTTCAAATCCTAAAAGATGATGCTGTGAAAGTGCTGCACTCAATATGCCAGCAAATTTGGAAAAGTCAGCAGTGGCCATAGGACTGGAAAAGGTCAGTTTTCATTCCAATTCCCATGAAAGGCAATGCCAAAGAATGCTCAAACTACTGCACAGTTGCACTCATCTCACACACTAGCAAAGTAATGTTCAAAATTCTCCAAGTCAGGTTTCAACAGTACGTGAACCGTCAACTTCCAGATGTTCAAGCTGGTTTTAGAAAAGGCAGAGGAACCAGAGATCAAATTGCCAACATCTGTTGGATTATTGAAAAAGCAAGAGGGTTCCAGAAAAACATCAATTTCTGCTTTATTGACTATGCCGAAGCCTTTGACTATGTGGATCACAATAAACGGAGGAAAATTCTGAAAGAGATGGGAATACCAGGCCACCTGATCTGCCTCTTGAGAAATCTGCATGCAAGTCAGGAAACCACAGTTAGAACTGGACATGGAACAACAGACTGGTTCCAAATTGGGAAAGGAAAACATCAAGGCTGTATATTGTCACCCTGCTTATTTAACTTACATGCAGAGTACATCATGAGAAATGCTGGGCTGGATGAAGCACAAGCTGGAATCAAGATTGCTGGGAGAAATATCAATAACCTCATATATGCAGATGACACCACCCTTATGGCAGAAAGTGAAGAACTAAAGAGCCTCTTGATGAAAATGAAAGAGGAGAGTGAAAAAATTGACTTAAAACTGAACATTCAGAAAACTAAGATCATGGCATCCAGTCCCATCACTTCATGGCAAGTAGATGGGGAAACAGTGGAAACAGTGAGAGACCTTATTTTTTTGAGCTCCAAAATCACTGCAAATGCTGACTTCAGCCATGAAATAAAAGACACTTGCTCCTTGTAAGAAAAGTTATGATCAACCTAGACAACATACTAAAAAGCAGAGACATTACTTTGCCAATAAAATTCTGTTTAGTCAAGGCTATGGTTTTTCCAGTAGTCATGTATGGATGTGAGAGTTGGACCATAAAGAAAGCTGGGTGGTGAAGAATTGATGATTTGGAACTATGGTGTTGGAGAAGACTCTTGAGAGTCCCTTGGACTGCAAGGAGATCCAATGAGTCTATCCTAAGGGAAATCAGTCCTGAATATTCATTCGAAGGCCTGATGCTGAAGCTGAAAGTCCAATACTTTGGCCGCCTGATGGGAAGAACTGACTCATTGGAAAAGACCCTGATGCTGGGAAAGATTGAAGGCGGGAGGAGAAAGGGATGACAGAGGATGAGATGATTGGATGGCATCACTGACTCAATGGACGTGGGTTTGAGTAAACTCTGGGATGGGAATACCATCTGGGAGTTTGTGATGGACAGAGAGGCCTGGCGTGCTGCAGTCCATGGTGTTGCAAAGAGTCAGACACGACTGAGCAACTAAACTGAACTGAGACTGACACCTCCCCGAAAATCCTCTTCTCCATAAAGCAGCATCAAACATTGTCAAAATCAACTTTTTCAGCACTCTAAAAGCTAATAAAAAATATGCCACCACCCATGGACCATTTAATAAAGAAAAATATGTAAAAAGGATTATATACTGTGATGAGGTGTGATTTATATCACATTTAAGAAAACATTGACAAACCCCAAATCACGAAGATTTAATTTTATGTTTTCATCTAAAAGTTTTAGACTTTTAGCTTTTACAGTTAGGTTTTTTTTTTTTTTTGGAGGGACTAGTTCTTTATTTCAAAAAGACATTTATCAATTTTCAGTATCAAAACAGTTACACTATTCATTTTTTTTTTCTCCCAGTTGGTCCCCAAAGAGACCACACCAAAGGAGAGAACATTTTAAGCTAATTAAGCTGCAGGATGCACCTAACAGACCTCACTGAAACCTCATCAAAAAAGGGGGATTGGGTAGGGAAGAAAGTTCAAAAGATCAGCACACTGCTAGCCCACAGACTGTAGAGAGCTCTCACAGGCAGAGGGGTGACCAGTGTGCCTCAACCCCAAAGAAGCAAAGTTCCAAAATAATAGAAAATTTTAAAAGTTTTGTACGTAAGCTTTTCAAGATTTCTCCAGCACTGATACAAAGCACAATGAGACGGCACTTTTAGAGACAGCAGCTTCAGACCCAGAAAAGGGTGATGAGATGAATTTCATATGGCTAAATCAGTGGCAAAACATAATTTTCTTTCCTTTCAAGGAGTCAGGAGAGCAAATAAGTGGTCACTTCAACATAAAGGGCACATGATCCATTCTGTGAGCAGTTGGGAACAGGGTAGAGCTGGGACAAGGATTTGGTCTCAGAGGTTTCACCATCTTAATTGTTTGGTCACTTCTGATGAAAAAAGAAAAAAAAAAAAGTTGTCCAAAGATACCGTAAAGCTGAAAACCTGAACAGCACTTTTTTTATTTTTATTTTTTTTTTTTGGCTAACTCCTCCTAGAATCATCTTTATGGTTTGGTGGGTACTTTTTACAGAGCAATGAGGTTTCCCCAAATGGAGCCTTTCTCTGGGCTGCTAGGCTCTCAGTAAGGCAGGCCCAAACCTTTTCCCTTTCTCTCTGGAGAAGGCAATATGCATAAGCTGAAATGTTACCTTCCAAAAGTGAGAAAGGGATTGAACTGCTGCTTCAGAACTACGGAATTATCTGGAATGTTTTTTTACAAATGGTTGTTACATCAACAACAAAAAAGGTAATTACAAAATGTGTACATCACAACATGCTTTTAAAGACACTTTGCATTGTGCTCACATTTCCTTAAACGTTGTTCCCAAAGGTGCTCAGCCTCTAGCCCAGCTGGAATCTCTGGGGAGAGGCAGAGACAGTTTGGCGAAAAGGACACAGGAGTAAGGGGATGGGAGAGGTGGCGAAAGGAGAAAGCAGCCTTCCAGTGAAAGATCAGCCCTCAGTTTAAAGGTCAGCTTCCGGCAGGCTGGCCTCAGCGGAGTCGGGGTGAGAGGGAGGAGCGGCGGCAGGGCGGGACTGGGGTGTTCTACACCTCATTCAGGTCAAGCAGAGTCTGGTCCAGCATCCTTTGTGTACAGAGGTGCTCCTCTTTGGTGCATTTCAGCTTATCTTCCAAATCATCAGTTGTCTTTTCTAGCTTGGCTACCGATCTCTCAGCAAGCTCAGCACGTGTCTCTGCCTCCTTGAGTTTATCGGTAATAATCTTTATCTCTTCCTCATATTTGTCTTCTTTTTGAGAGTACTTTCCTGCAGCAGCACTCAGACACTTCAGGTTCTGGTCCATCAGTCTGATTTGCTCATCCATCTCGGCAATGGGACTCTGCCAGGTCGGCTCGCTCCTCTGTGCGTTCCGAGTCTCCCTCAATAATCACCAACTTACGAGCCACCTCTTCATACTTCCTGTCTGCCTCTTCTGCAATGCGCTTAGCTTCTTTGAGTTGGATTTCCTGGAGTTCCATTTTTTCTTCATCTTTTAAGGCTCGGTTTTCATACCTCTCTCGCTCTCATCACAGCTTTCTCAGCTTCCTCCAGCTTTTGCAGGGCAGTGGCCAGGCGCTCTTGAGCTCGGTCCAGCTCCTCTTCAACCAGCTGGAACCTACGGTTCAAGGAGGCCACCTCAGCCTCAGCCTGTTCTCGGGCCTGCCTTTCCCCCTCCACTTCCGGCTGGAGGCGCTCGGCCCTCTCCTCTGCATCATCGGCCGGCTGCTGCAGAACCTGGATCTTGCGCTTCACCGCCTCGATGGTGGTGATCCCGGCCATGGTCCCTATCCAGCTCCTGCTTGCCTTTGGGGTCCTGCCTCCTCCGCTCGGAGTTGCAGCCGCTTCTCACCCCTACTTCCGCCTGCTCCGCCCTGAAATACCTAAACTCTGCAGTTAGGTTTTTAGAATCATTTTGAGCTAATGTTTGTGAGCTAATGTTTGTGTACCAGCACCACACTGTCTTTGTATAATTTTGTAGTTTTAAAATCAAATCAAGTATGAGTCCTCCAATCTTGGGTTTTTGAAAAAATTATTTTTTCAGTTTTGAATCCTTAAATTTTTGTATAGATTTTAGGATCTGCATCTTGAATTATGAAAAAACAAGCAGCTAGAATTTTGACAGAAATTTCATTGATTCTATAGATCAATATGGAGACTACGGCCATCTTAACAGTATTAAGTCTTCTGATCCATGAACATTGAATGTTTTTATATTAACATTTATTTAGAAATTCTTTAAACTCTTTCTAGAAGGCTTTATGGTTTTCAGTGTACAAAGCTTCCACTTCTGTTTAAGAGTTTTATTCTTTTGATGCTACTGTAAATGGAATCATTTTATTAATTTCCCTTCAGTTGTTCAGTACTTCATATTTTCCAGTCTGGATACCTTTTATTTCTTTTCTTGCCTAATTTCCTTGGCTGGAGCTTCCAGCAAAATGCTGAATAGAAGTGACAGTACTGACAATCCTACATGCAGGGCAGCAAAGAGATACAGAGAACAGACTTTTGGACTCAGTGGGAGAAGGCAAGGGTGGAATGAGTTGAGAGAATAGCATTGAAACGTGTACATTACCATATGTAAGATATGTGACCAGTGCAAGTTTGACGCATGG
This sequence comes from Cervus canadensis, assembly GCF_019320065.1. Classification (NCBI taxonomy): domain Eukaryota; kingdom Metazoa; phylum Chordata; class Mammalia; order Artiodactyla; family Cervidae; genus Cervus; species Cervus canadensis. The sequence continues at coordinate 98,532,558 of NC_057389.1, forward strand.
AGCAGGGCACCCAAAGCTGGTGCTCTGGAACAACCCAGATTGATGCAGTAGGGAGGGAGATGGGAGGGGGGTTCAGGATGGTGGGGACACATGTATACCTGTGGCTGATTCATGTTTGATGTATGGCAAAAACCATCACATTATTGTAAAGTAATTATCCTCCAATTAAAATAAATTAATTGAAAAAAAAAAAAAAAAGAAGTGGTGAGAGCAGCCATCTTTGTCTTGTTCTTCATCTTATGGAGAAAGCATCCAGTAAGTCATTCACCATTAAGTAGGATGTTCACTGTGGGGGTTTTGCACACAGTCTTGATCACATTGAGGAAATCTTTTATATTCTAGTAGGCTTCTATAGGAAGTCTTCTATATTCTGCTAGTTTGTTGAATATTTTATTATGAAAAGGTATTGAATTTTTTCAAATGGTTTTCTGTTTCTATTGAGATTATAAGTAGACTTTGTTCTTAATCTATTAATATGATTTATAAAATTAATTGATTTTGGAGTACTAATTTGACCTCGCATTTCTGGCATAAATCCCACTTGGTCATGGAGTATAACCCTTTTCCTTTGTTGCTAGATTCAGTTTGATAGTATTTTACTGAGAATATGTATAAATATATATATATAGCTACATAGTGGATGGGGACCTTAGTTCCCCAGGCAGAGGTTGAACCCATGCCCCCTGCATTGGAAGCACAGAGTCTTAACCACTGGACCACCAGGGAAGTCCGTTTACTGAGAATTTTTATGTATATATTTTATGAGACAATAATCTGTAATTTTCTTGTGATGATATTGTCTCTTTGGTATCAGGGAAATACCTCATAGAATGAATTGAGAAGTATCCCCTCCTCTTCTATTTCTGGAGGAATTTGTGAATAATACTAATTCTTTAAATTTCTGGTGGAATTTACCATTGAAGTCATCTGTGTTGTGCTGAGTGACCTCAGTAGTGTCTGATTCTTTGGAACCCTGTGGACTGTAGCCCACCAGGCTCCTCTGTCCACGGGGTTCTCCAGGCAAGAATACTGGAGTGGGTTGCCATGCCTTCCTCCAGGGGATCTTCCTGACCCGGGGATTAAACCTGCATCTCTTGTCTCCTGCATTGGCAGGCAGGTTCTTTACCACTAGCACCACCTGGGAAGTCATCTAGTCCTAGGCTTTTCTTTGTGGAAAGTCTTAAAAATCACTACTCCGATCTTTTGTAATGGATCTAATCAGACACTCTCTTTCCCCTTGAATCTGGGTTCTCTATGCCTTTCTCGGAGTCTGTCCATTTCGTTTATGTTATCTCATTTGTTGACATGCCATTGTTCATAGTATTCCCTCATAAATTTTTTTTTTGGTAAATCATTTCAGATTCTTTTTTCCCCCCACTGTCAGTCTAGTTAAAGATTTGTCAATTTTGTTGATATTTTCAAAGAACTAACTTTTGGTTATTTTCTCTATTTTGTATTCTATTCTTTTATTTTATTGATTCACTGTAATCTTTATCAACTCCTTCCTTTTGTTTATTTTGGGTTTAATTTCTTTTCTTTCCTATTGTTAAAGGTCATTGTTGATTTGAGAATTTTCTATTTCTTCATGTAGGTATTTGAAGTTATAAAGTTACTTTTAACACTTGTTTTAACAAATCATGTTTTGATGTGTTATGATGCTTTATGATGTTTTCATTTATCTCAAAGTATTTTCTAATTTACCTTGTCATATTTTCTTCGACCCACTGGTTATTTGCTTTCCATATATTTATAAATTCACCCATTTGTTATTTACTTCCCATATATTTGTAAATTTCTAAGATTTTATTCTATTATTCATTTCAGACAATTCCACTTTGGCTAAAGGGTATCAGTGATATGATTTCAATTCTTTAAATTTATTGAGGTTATTTTTTGACATCACATGTGGTCTATTCTAGAGAAGATCCCATGTGTTCTAGAGAGAAGTGTGTATTCTGCTGTTATTGGATGGAGCATTCCATAGACCTGAGGTCTAGTTGGTTTATGGTATTGTGCCAGTCTTGTTTGTCATTGTTTATCTTCAACTATATCTATTACTGAAATGGATTATTAAAGTATTCTTCTTGCCATTGTTATTGTCTATTTCTCCTCTTCAATTCTGTCAATTCTTGCTGCATGAATTTTAGACTATGTTTTCAATGGATATATGTTCATAATGAATTGCCTCTTTTATAATTTTTGAATGTCCTTTGTCTCTAGTAATATTTTTGTTTTAACATGCATTTTGCCTGGTACTGGTATAGCTACTCCAGTTCTTCTGTGGTTTCCTTGGTATTTTTTTTTTTTTTTACATTCTTTTACTGTTTGTATCTTTGAATTTAAAGTGTGTCACTTGGGGACAGTAAGTAGTAGGATCTTTGTTTTGTTTTATCTAGTCTGATAATGTCTGCATTTTAATTACATTTTAACCATTCATAATCTTTCTGTTGGTGAAGGGGTTATGATACTGCAAAAATTACTGTGACTCAGAGACATAAAATGAGCAAATGCTGTTGGAAAAATGGTACCAATAAGACTTTCTTGGCACTGGATTGCCACAAACCTTCAATTTGTTTTTTTAAAAAAAAGCAAAACCTGCAAAACATAATAAAGTGAGGCACAGTAAAATGAGATATGCCTGTATAAATCTTATCAAAATGGACTCCAGATTTAAATTAACTTAAATCAAGAATATATAGAAACTTTACTCCTTTACAGTTCTCTTTTCTCCCCCCTTTTGTTGTATTATTACTGTACATACTGCATGTGTCCTAAGTTGCTTCAGTTGTGTCTGACTCTTTGCGACCCTATGGACTGTGACCCACCAGGTTCCTCTGTCCATGGGATTCTCCAGGCAAGAATACTGAAGTGGGTTTCTCTGCCCTCCTCAAGAGGATCTTCCAGACCCAGGGATTAAACTTGAGCCTCTCATGTCTCCTGCATTGGCAGGCGGATTCTTTACCACTAGTGCCAGTTAGGAAGCCTGCGTGTGTGTGTGTGTTACAAACCCAATAACACATTGCTATAATTATTAATTTACATAATTGATGTCCTTTAAAGAATCTTAGGGAAGAAAGAAGAGCAAGCATACAGTTATAGTTCAGTCAGTTCAGTCCAGTCGCTCAGTTGTGTCCGATTTTTCGTGACCCCATGGACTGCAGCATGCCAGGCTTCCCTGTCCATCACCAACTCCCAGACCTTAGTCAAATTCATGTCCATTGCATCAGTGATGCCATCCAACCATCTCTTCCTCTGTTGTCCCCTTCTCCTCCCACCATGAATCTTTCCCAGTATCAGGATCTTTTCCAGTGAGTCAGTTCTTTGCATCAGGTGGCCAAAGTATTGGACTTTCAGCTTCAGCATCAGTCCTTCCAATGGATATTCAGGACTGATTTCTTCAGGATTGACTGGTTGGATTTCCTTGCAGTCCAAGTGACTCTCAAGAGTCTTCTCCAACACCACAGTTCAGAAGTATCACTTCTTCTGCATTCAGCTTTCTTTATAGTCCAACTCTCACATCCATGGGAGAAGGCAATGGCAACCCACTCCAATACTCTTGCCTGGAAAATCCTGTGGACAGAGGAGCCTTGTAGGCTGCAGTCCATGGGGTCACTAAGAGTCGGACATGACTGAGCAACTTCACTTTCACTTTTCACTTTCCTGCATTGGAGAAGGAAATGGCAACCCACTCCAGTGTTTTTGCCTGGAGAATCCCAGGGATGGGAAAGCCTGGTGGGCTGCCATCTATGGGTTTTCACAGAGGCGGACATGACTGAAGTGACTTAGCAACAGCAGCAGCTCACATCCATACATGACTACTGGAAAAACCATAGCTTTGATCAGATGGACCTTTGTTGTCAAAGTAATCACTATGCTTTTTAATATTCTGTCTAGGTTGGTCATAGCTTTTCCTCCAAGGAGCAAGCGTCTTTTAGCTTCATGTCTGAAATCACCATCTGCAGTGATTTTGGAGTCCCCCTGTCAGCCTGTCACTGTTTCCCCATCTATTTGCCATGAAGTGATGGGACCAGATGCCATGATCTTAGTTTTCTGAATGTTGAGTTTTAAGCCAACTTTTTCACTCTCCTCTTTGACTTTCATCAAGAGGCTCTTTAGTTCTTTGCTTTTTGCCATAAGGGTGATGTAATCTGCTTATCTGAGGTTATTGATATTTCACTCAGCAACTTGATTCCAGCTTGTGCTTCATCCAGATCAACATTTCACATGACATACTCTGTGTATAAGTTAAATAAACAGGGTGACAATATACCGCCTTGATGTTTTTGTTGTTCCACGTCCAGTTCCAACTGTGGCTTCTTGACCTGCATACAGATTTCTCAGGAGGCAGGTCAGGTGGTCTGCTTTGCCATCTCTTGAAGAATTTTCCACAGTTTATTGTGACCCACACAGTCAAAGACTTTGGCACAGTCAATAAAGCAGAAGTAGATGGTTTTCTGGAACTCTCTTGCTTTTTTGATGATCCAGTGAATGTTGGCAATTTGATCTCTGTTCCTCTACCTTTTCTAAAACCAGCTTGAACATCTGGAATTTCATGGTTCATGTACTGTTGAAGCCTGGCTTGGAGAATTTTGAGCATTACTTGCTAGCGTGTGAGATGAGTGCAATTGTACAGTTGTTTGAGCATTCTTTGGCATTGCCTTTCTTGGGGATTGGAATGAAAACTGACCTTTTCCAGTCCCGTGGCCGCTGCTGACTTTTCCAAATTTGCTGGCATATTGAGTCAGCCCTTTCACAGCATCATCTTTTAGGATTTGAAATAGCTCAGCTGAAATTCCATCACTTCCACTAGCTTTGTTCGTACTGATGCTTCCTAAGGCCCACTTGACTTCACATTCCAGGATGTCTGGCTCTAGGTGAGTGATCACACCATTGTGATTATCTGGGTTGTGAAGATCTTTTTTGTACAATTCTTCTGTGTATTCTTGCCACCTCTTCTTAATATCTTCTGCTTCTGTTAGATCCATACCATTTCTGTCCTTTATTGTGCTCATCTTTGTATAGAATGTTCCCTTGGTATCTCTAATTTTCTTGAAGTGATCTCTAGTCTTTCCTATTCTATTGTTTTCCTCTATTTCTTTGCACTGATCACTAAGGAAGGCTTTCTTATCTCTCTTTGCTGTTCTTTGGAACTCTGAATTCAAATGGGTATATCTTTCCTTTTCTCCTTTGCTTTTTGCTCCTCTTCTTTTCTCAGCTATTTGTAAGGCCTCCTCAGACAACCATTTTGCCTTTTTGCATTTCTTTTTCTTGAGGATTGTCTTGATCACTGCCTCCTATACAATGTCATGAACCTCCATCCATAGTTCTTCAGGTACTTTGTCTACCAGATCTAATCCCTTGAAACTATTTGTCACTTCCACTGTATAATCATAAGGGATTTGATTTGGGTCATACCTGAATAGTCTAGTGGTTTTCCTTACTTTCTTCAGTTAAAGTCTGAATTTGGCAATAAGGGGTTCATGATCTGAGCCACAGTCAGCTCCCAGTCTTGTTTTTGCTGATTGTATGAACCAGTGAAGTTGCTCAGTCATGTCCGACTCTTTGCGATTCCATGGACTGTAGCCTACCAGGCTCCTCCATCCATGGAATTTTCCAGGCAAGAGTACTGGAGTGGGTTGCCATTGCCTTCTCCAGGGGATCTTCCCAACCTGGGGATCGAACCCAGGTCTCCCGCATTGGAGGCAAATGCTTTACTGTCTGAGCCACCAGGGAAGCCCTGGTATAGAGCTGATTGTATATTGCGGATTGTATAGAGCTTCTATATCTTTGGCTGTAAAGAATATAATCAGTCTGATTTCAGTATTGACCATCTGTTGATGTCCATGTGTAGAGTCTTCTCCTGTGTTTTTGGAAGAGGGTGTTTGCTATGACCATCACATTCTCTTGGCAAAACTCTGTTAGCCTTTGACCTGCTTTGTTTTGTACTCCAAGGCCAAATTTCTGTTTGGAATAAATTGCCTGTTAATCCAGGTATCTGTTGACTTCCTACTTTTGCATTCCAGTCCCATATAATGAAAAGAACATCTTTTTTGGGTGTTAGTTCTAGAAGGTATTGTAGGTTTTCATAGAACCGTTCAACATCAGCTTCTTCAGCATTCCTGGTTGGGGCATAGACTTGGATTACTGTGATATTGAATGATTTGCCTTGGAAACAAACAGAGATTATTCTGTCATTTTTGAGATTGTATCCAAGTACTGCATTTTGGGCTCTTTTGTAGACTATGATTTCTACTCCATTTCTTCTAAGGGATTCTTGCCCACAGTAGTAGATATAATGGTCATCTGAGTTAAATTCACCATTCCAGTCCATTTTAGTTCACTGATTCCTAAAATGCTGACGTTCACTCTTGCCATCTCCTGTTTGACCACTCCAATTTGCCTTGATTCATGGACCTAACATTCCAGGTTCCTAAGCAATATTGCTCTTTACAGTGTCAGACTTTACTTCCATCACCCGTCACATCCACAACTGGGTGTTGTTTTTGCTTTGGCTCCATCTCTTCATTCTTTCTGGAGTTATTTCTCCACTCCTCTCCAGTAGCATATTGGGCACCTACCAACCTGGGGAGTTCATCTTCCAGTGTCACCTTTTTGCCTTTTCATACTCTTCATGGGGTTCTCAAGGCAAGAATACTGAAGTGGTTTGCCATTCCCTTCTCCAGTGGACCATGTTTTTTCAGAACTCTCCACCATGACCTGTCCATCTTGGGTGGCCCTACATGGCATGGCTCATAGTTTCATTGAGTTAGACAAGGCTGTGGTCCATGTGATCACATTGGTTAGTTTTCTGTGATTGTGGTTTTCATTCTATCTGCCCTCTGATGAATAAGGATAAGAGGCTTCTGGAAGCCTTCTGTTGGGGGTGATATAAGACCCAATATGAGGAGCTGTGGTGGGGTCACAGGTCAAAGCCACACCACCCACATTTCCATTCCTTGGCCAGGCCCATCCATTTTGCAATTTTCCTTAGTTCTGTCATTTTTTTGGATCCTTATCAGCAAATCTGTACATCAAAGGATCAGATGGGGCTGGTACTCCAGAAGCTGTCTTAATATATTTTCTATTAAAGTGGGTGATGATGGATGCATGAAAACCAGTGGCCAAGAGGTTCTACACTTCTCTGTGGATTCCATCCTTACAAAGCCAACCCCTCTGCTGGTCCCACTGGTGTCTCAAATGACTCACGGAGAGATAAACTGACCAGAGGGCTTCAGCACTCCCTCCAGGTTCTGCTCACCCATTGACGATGGGAAGTCTGAGATGTACACATTTGTGGGGTCCTGCTCTGTTGCTTTGCCATCTATGCCTGCACACTACTGGCTCTCGGTGCTGTTACAGCTTTCTGTGTTGTGGAAGGACTGTCAAAAACTTTAGCCTTTGCATTTGTTTGTGGTCTTGCCCAGTATGGCCTTAGGGGAGACAATCTTGCCATATGGCTCACATGGACTAGGTCCTGGTCCTTGGTTCTTGGCTGTTATCGCCAGGCACAGAGATTGATTTTACTCTGTTGGTCATTAACAAATGCTCTCACTCACTGCTGCTGTTGGGAGTACTGTTGCTTGGTGGTGCCATCTGCTGAGACAATGACACATATGACCAACCTGAAATTTATGCCCAAGCTGAAGTTCACACGGTTGGGATGTTTGCTTCAGCTGTCTCTGAGCAACACCACGTGCTGCAGACATCCGTGTTTGTTCAACCACCAAGCTGCATGTGAGGCGGGATACTGAAGGTTAGTTCTGGCCTTAGAATGTCAAAGGTCACTAAGAGGCCTCTTGAACAGGGCTCACTCTTATCTAATCATAGAGAAGTACTGCTCTCCCCTTCTCTAGGAATTCTATCATTCTGATGCTGCCATATCCTGGGCCTTTGCAACTGCCCCACCTCAGCTTTCCTGCCCTCAGCCCCTAGTTGCATTTTGAAAAATTATTGTGAATTTTCTACATAGAAAATCATATAAATAGAAAAGAATTTACTGCTTACTTTCTATTTTTAGAAAGCTTTTTTATTTCTTTTTCTTCTTTTGCTACACTGTCCAGGAACTCCAGGACAATACTGAATAGGAGTGGTGAGAACGGATGTCCCTGTCTTTCTGATCTTAAGAGGAAAGTATTAACTGTGATGTGAGTGGTAAGTGACTTTCTCTTTCACCCAAGAATCCTCTAGAAGTTGTAGGGTTTTTTCCTAGCTTTGAAGATGTTTTGGAGAAGCTGCACTTTTTATTACTGATTTTGATCTTTAAGCCATTATAGTCAGTGGATATGACCTGTATTATATAAAAAACTTGAAACTTGTTGAGATATTTCTCATAGCTTATTATAGGATTTATTTTAAAGATATTCTACCTATGTTTTAAAAGAATGTGTATTTTCTCCCCAGAGTTCACAGTTACAAATTTTAATTCAACATTACAATAACAGCACTTTTCTTTATTGATTTGTAAATGAGCTTTATTTCTGCTTTGCAAGCCCAAACCTCTTGTTTTGTAAAACTAGATTTCATTTAGTTCACGAGTTATCCCCAACCTGGGAAGGATGATGACTTTTGTTATGCCAAGGCGTTGACTTGGGAATGTTTCATCTCTGGTCATCTTTCATCTTGCAGATGTGCATGGACACATTCTTACTTTAATGGGATGCTGGTCATTCACTTCCACTGGTCTCTGGGCTCCATTCAGCTTCTCAGAGATATTCTCCGGGGGAATTCAAGTTGCCCTCAAGCACACCATCAATATGCTCAACACCAGTACACTTGCTAGTACCTATTGGGAAACTGGTTTTGATACTTTATGCCTACTTATTCTAGAAAAGGGAGTGTATTTCTATGGAGCTCTCATGTACAACACTTTTGTGGGGGCCTGGCTTCTCACAGCAACAAGGCACAGGGCCCTTTTGAGAGCTGTTTTGAGATGCATCTCTCTTGTTTTCCCTCAGTCATGTGCTCCTCAAGTTCAGACCATCTTTCTATATTCGAAAGGTAGAAGGGGATAGAATTATTTTAATTTTGAAAGAAAATAGATTTTTGTATTAGACATATAAACATTTGGTGAAAATACAGTTTTGTTACCTTCATAAAGATTAGATTAAATTTTTTATTATAATGAAATAGACATAGTTTAAAATCTAACATTTTAAACCATTTAAAGCGTACAGTTCAGTGGCATTAAATACACTCATAGTGTTGTGCAACCATCACCACCATCCATCTCCAGAACTTTTTATCTTCCCAAAGATACTGAAACTCTGTCCACATTAAACTAACTCCCCATTTCCTACCTCCCCTTGCCCTAAGTAACCACTGTTCCATTTACTGTCCCTATGAATTTTCCTATTGTAGGGATCTCCTATAAGTGGAATCATACAGTATTTGTTCTTTTGTATCTTGCTTATTTCACTCAGCATAATGTTTTCAAGGTTCATCAATATTTTTGTTGTTGTTGTCACTCAGTCATGTCTGACTCTGTGACCCCATGGACTGCAGCAGGCCAGGCTTCTCTGTCCTTCACTATCTCTCAGAGCTTGCTCAAACTCATGCTCATTGACTTGGTGATGCCATCCAACCATCTCATCCTCTGTCACCCCCATCTCCTCATGCCCTCAATCTCAGAGATTTTTCCAATGAGTCGGCTTTTCACATCAGGTGGCCAAAGTATTGGAGCAGAATGTATCAAAATTTCATTCATTTTTAAGATTGGGTCTAAACTGTTGTTAAAGACTTTCAATGAAATCTGAATTTTGATTTTTGTGTTTTTCATTTTTGGAAGTTTTATTTGTTTCTTTTTTAATCTATGTCAAATTTACAGTTTCCAGTTGTTGCAGAAATTTACAAGCCTGGTTTTACCCCCTTGAACATAATAAGGATATTTGTTTTACAATTTACATTTGTTTTACTGAAGATCCAAGTATTTGGACTTTTTCAGGTCTGTTTTTCTTTTTTATTAAAAAAAATTTAGTGTTTAAAATCCTTTGGCAGGAATAATAGCTTTCAGTTGCTAATTATTTGGAATTCTATACCTTTCCCTGCTAATATCATGAAAGTATTTTGAAAGTCTGGAATGAGATTCAAGTTAGCTTATCTATACCAGATGAATTCTTTTTGGAAGGACTGACAGACTAAATTAATTAAAACAAGGAAAAAGACAGAAATAGAGAAAGGAAGAAAGGAAAGAAAGAAGGGAGAGAGGAAGAAAGGGAAGGAAGGAGGAAGGAAGAGAGAGAGAAGGAAGGAAGAAAAGAAACCCTTAGAACGAGATATTCAATAATTGTTCTTTTGTTTCAAATATACTTTTGATGTTTTATAATTTTCTGCATGAAACTTTTGCTGTTTTATCAGCATTGTTTTAGAATCCAAACATTTAGAAAAAAATAATGTTTATATATAATGAAAATAACATTACTATCTTCTATTCCAAAGCATCTGCACCCTTTGAGGAAATTAATATCTTCATTACCTACTAAAGAATACTGTCTATTCTATTCCTATGTTATTCTCCTTTATCTCTCTAAAATAGTTTATATCTAGTATAGTGTAACTTATTTACAATCTTTGAAAACTTTACAATTAAAAAACTTTTGCCTAATTTGCCTAATTATTACCATTTCACTGCCTTCAAACAGAGGCAAATATAACACGACCTGTGGGTCTCATCTAACATTTCACTTTCTACTTTAAGGTTTTGTTGAAGCACAGCTATGCTAATTTCTTTATTCAGATATTGCTTTAGGCTATTTTTGCCTACAATGGCAGAATTGGGTAGTTGTGACAGAGACTGCATGATACACAAATTGTAACATATCTTTTATCTGACCCTTCACAGAAAAAGTTTGGAGACTCCTTCTTTAAAGGATTGTTGGCCACTGTATCTTACCAACTGTGGAGGTCTGAGTACTTCCTTTCCCGGATTTTTCAATTTTGAGAGAAGTATGGTTGAAATACAATATTATTGGATTGGCCAAATGCTTCATTCAGGTTTTCCTGTAAGATGTTACTAAAAAACCTTCACAAACCTTTTTGGCTAGCCCAATATATTAATTTCTGGTGTACAACATAGTGATTCAATATTTTTAAAGATGACACCCCACTTAAGGTATTTACAGATTAATGGCTTTATTTTCTGTGCTTTACAAAATATCCTTGTTACTCATTTATTCTATACATAGTAGTTTGTGTCACTTTATCTCATACAACTGTCTCCACTGTCCCCCTCCCCTCTCACCACTAGTAATCACTAGCTTGCTCTCTATATTTTAGATTCCACATATAAGTGATAACATAGAGTATTTGTCTTTCTCTGACTTATTTCACTAAGCATTATATTCTCTAGGTCCAACCATGTTGTTCCAAATAGCAGAATTTCATTCTTTTTTATGACTGAGCAATTGTCTATTGTGTGCGTGTATGCGTGTGTGTGTGTGTGTATAAAACATATTTTCTTTATCCATTCATCTGTTGATGGATACTTAGATTGCTTACCTATCTAGGATAATGAAAATAATTCTATGAACATTGGTGTTCATGAATCTTTCCAAATCAGTGTTTTTACTGGATCATAGGTAGTTCTACATTTAGTCTTTTGAGGAACTTCCACATTGTTTTCCATAGTGGATGCACCAATTTACAATTCCACCACATGTACTGAAGTTTCCTTGTCTCCACATCCTTGCCAATGTTTGTTATTTGTAGACTTCTGATAATAGGCATTTTGACTGATGAGAAGTGATACCTCATTGTGGTTTTGCTTTACATTTCTAAGATGATTAGGAATGTTAAGCTTTTTTTTTTTTCATATACCTATTCAGTTCAGTTGAGTCACTCAATCATGTCTGATTCTGTGACCCCATGGACTGAAGTACGCCAGGCCTCCCTGTCCATCACCAGCTCCCGGAGCTTGTGCAAACTCATGTCCATTGAGTCGGTGATGCCATCTAACCACCTCACCCTCTGTCGTCCCCTTCTTCTCCCGCCTTCAATCTTTCCCAGCATCAGGGTCTTTTCCAATGAGTCAGTTCTTCCCACCAGATGGCCAAAGTATTGGAGTTTCTACTTCAGCATCAGTCCTTCCAGTGAATATTCAGGACTGATTTCCTTTAGGTTTGACCAGTTGGATCTCCCTGCAGTCCAAGGGACTCTCAAGAGCCTTCTTCAACACCACAGTTCAAGAGCATCAGTTCTTCAGTGCTCAGCTTTCTTTATAGTCCAATTCTCATATCCATACATGACTACTGGAAATACCATAACTTTGACTAGGTGGACCTTTGTTGGCAAAGTAATCTCTCTGCTTTTTAATATGCTGTCTAGTTTGGTCATAACTTTTCTTACAAGGAGCAAGCGTCTTTTAACTTCATGGCTACAGTCACCATCTGCAGTGATTTTGGAGTCCCCCCAAATAAAGTCTGTCACTGTTTCCATTGTTTCCCTATCTATTTGCCATGAAGTGATGGGACTGGATGCCATGATCTTAGTTTTCTGAATGTTGAGTTTTAAGCCAACTTTTTCACTCTTCTCTTTCACTTTCATCAAGAGGCTCTTTAGTTCTCTTTCTGCCATAAGGATGGTGTCATCTGCACATCTGAGGTTATTGATATTTCTCCCAGCAACTTGGTTTCAGCTTGTGCTTCATCCAGACTGGCATTTCTCATGAGATACTCTGCATATAAGTTAAATGAGCACAATGACAAGACACAGCCTTGATGTACTCCTTTCCAGATTTAGGACCAGTCTGTTATTCCATGTCAGTTCTAACTGTTGCTTCTTGACCTGCATACAGATTTCTCAAGAGGCAGGTCAGGTGATCTAGTATTCCCATCTCTTGAAGAATTTTCCACAGTTTATTGTGATCTACACAGTCAAAGGCTTTGGCATAGTCAATAAAGCAGAAATTGATGTTTTTCTGGAACTCTCTTGCTTTTTCGATAATCCAACAGATGTTGGCAATTTGATCTCTGGTTCCTATGCCTTTTCTAAATCCAGCTTGAACATCTAGAAGCTCATGGTTCACATACTGTTGAAGCCTGGCTTGGAGAATTTTGAGCATTACTTGCTAGCATGTGAGATGAGTACAATTGTGCGATAGTTTGAGCATTCCTTGGCATTGCCTTTCTTTGGGATTGGAATGAAAACTGACCTTTTCCAGCCCTGTGGCCACTGCTGACTTTTCCAAATTTGCTGGCATATTGAGTGTAGCACTTTCACAGCATCATCTTTTAGGATTTGAAATAGCTCAACTGAAATTCCATCACCTCCACTAGCTTTGTTCATAGTGATGCTTCCTAGGGCCCACTTGACTTTGCATTCCAGGATGTCTGGTTCTAGGTGAGTGATCACATCATCATGTTATCTGGATCCAGTGCTGTGCTGTAATGACTTTGAGGAGATACCCCTTGTCCAAGGACAGAGATGCCCCAGCGAGAAGGTAGGCCCTGGAGCAGTGGCTGTGTGGCACTGGAGTGGTGGCTGAGCTGGTGCTGGAGCAACTTCAAGAAGATATCCCATGTCCAAGGGCAAAGGAGAAGCCCCAGCAAGACAGTAGGAGGGGCAAAATCGTGTTTAGAATCAAACCCCATTCTGGCCAGAGATGCTCAGAGGGCTCAAACAAACCTTGTGCGCACCAGGACCCAGAGACCCCACAGAGACTGAGACAGAACTGTGTTTGAGTGTTTCCTGCGGAGGTGTGGGTCAGCAGTGGACTGCTGCAGGGGTAGGGGCTCTGGGTGCAGTATGGCATAAGCCCTCCTGGAGGAGGTCGCCATTAACCCCACAATAGAGCCACTAGAACTTACACAGGATTGGGAAAGCAGACTCTTGGAGGGCACAAACAAAACCTTGTGCACACCAGGACCTAGGAGAAAGGAGCAGTGATGCCACGAGAGACACCCAGACTTGCCCATGGGTGCCCAGGAGTCTCTGGTGGAGGTGTGGGTTGGCGGTGGCCTGCTGCAGGGTTGGGGGCACTGAGTGCATCAGTGTGTGCATGGGACCTTTTGAAGGAGCTCCCCATTGTCTTCATTACCTCCACCATAGTTTGGCCTCAGGTCAAGCAACAGGGAAAGAACACAGCCCAGCCCATCAACAGAAAATTGGATTGAAGATTTACTGAACATGGCCCCGCCCATCAGAACAAGACTCAGTTTCCCCTCAGTCAGTCTCTCCCAATAAGCCTCTTATCCTTATCCATCAGAGGGCAGATAGAATGAAAAGCATAATCACAGAAAACAAACCAATCTGATTGCACAGACCACAGCCTTGTCTAACTCAATGAAACTATGAGCCATGCCATGTAGGGCCACCCAAGATGGACAGGTCATGGTGGAGATTTCTGATCAAACGTGGTCCACTGGAGAAGGGAATGGCAAACCACTTCAGTATTCTTGCCTTGAGAACCCCATATACCTGTTGGCCATCTGTATACCTTCTTTGGAAAATTTTCTGTTCAGATCTTCTGCCAAATTTTTTAATTAAATTCTTTGCTTTCTTGATATTGAGTTATATGAGCTCTTTATATATGTTGGATATTAACTCTTAAAGGTTATGTCATTTTCATATATTTTCTCTCATTCAGTATGTTGTGTTTTGTTTTGCTGCTGGTTTCTTTTGTTCTGCAAAAGATTTTAAGTTTAATTAGGTCCCATTTATTGTTTAACTTTTGCCTTAGGAGACAGATTTCAAAATAAATATTGCTACTATTTATGTCAAAGAATGTTCTGCCTATGTTCTCTTCTAGGAGTTTTATGGTTTCAGGGTCTTACATTTTGGTCTTTAATCCACTTTGAATTTATTTTTGTATATGAGGTGAAGAAATGTTCCAATCTCATTTTTTTACATGTAGCTGTCCAGTTTTCACAGCCCCACTTGTTGAAGAGACAGTCTTTTCTCCATTGTATATTCTTGCCTTCTTTATCATAAATTGACCATAAGTGTGTGAGTTTATTTCTAGGCTCTCTGTTATATTGATCTGTGTGCCTGTTTTTTGTGCCAGTACCATGCTGTTTTGATTACTGTTGCTTTGTAATATAGACTGAAGCCAGACACTGTAATACCTCAAGCTTTGTTCTTTTTTCTCAAGATTCCATTGGCAATTCAGGCTATTTCTGTGGTTTGATATACATTTTAGGATTACATGTGCTACTTCTGTGGAAAATGTCATGGATATTTTGATAGAGATTGCATTATATATGTAAATTGCTTTGGTAGTATGGACATTTTACTAATATTAATTCTTCCAACTCAAAACACTATGGTTTTTCCATGACTCTGGAATGGTTTTTCCATGACTATTGGAAAAACCATAGCTTTGACTATATGTACCTTTGTTGACAAAGTGATGTCTCTGCTTTTTAATACACTGTGTAGGTTCGTCATAGCTTTCCTTCCAAGGAGCAAGTGTCTTTTAATTTTATGGCATCTTTGTGTTGTTTCTGAACTTAGAGGAAAGACTTTCACTTTTTCACATTTGAGAATGATGTTAGCTAAGAGTTTGTCTTAAATGCCCTTTATTATATTCAGACACATTCCCTCTATACCAGCTTTGATGGGACTTGTTATCATGAATGAATGTAGAATTTTGTCAAGTGTGTTTTTTGCACCTATTGAGATAATCATGTGGTTTTCATCCTTCCTTTTGTTAATGTGATGTATCATATTAATTGAATTCACATTGTGAATATTGAATCATCCTTGCAACCCTGGAATAAATCCCACTTGATCATGATATACAATTTTTTTTATATATTGCTGGATTTGCTTCTTTTTCTTAACATATATATTTATATATATTATATATATATAATATAGTTGTAGCTGTATATATGTAGTTGTAGTTGTATATAGTTGTATATATATATAATATAGTTGTATAATATAGTATAGTTGACTTACAATGTTTCAGGTGCACGGCAAGGTGATTCAGTTATACAAATACACATATTATTTTTGAAATCATTTTCCATCATAGGTTACTACAAGATATTGAATAGAGTTCCCTGTGCTATTCAGTAAACCTTTGTTGCTTGTTGAATATCTATTTTAATTAGAAATCTAAAAAATAAAAAGAAATCTAGCATTCTGTTCATCCTAAGTCAAAGAAGTAGAATCAAAATGTCATAATTTTTTAGTTAGGCAAAAGTTCATGTTTTCTAAAATATATATATTATACATATTTATATATATGTATACAAAAGCTTTTCTATTACACTTCATAAAGGCTTGAGAAAGAACATCAAAAAAAGAAGAGATGGAGAAATTGGAAAACATAAACTAAATGAAATGGGAACACTGAATATGAAACAGAAAATGTGAAACAAACTAGATAAAAATAAAAGATTATCATATAGTCCAGTTGTTTTTAAACATGACTGCTCATTAGAAACATATCTGGAGCTCTGGAGGAAAAAAGCAGTACCTGGGCATTTGTATTTTTCAAAAAATTTCAAGATAATTCTGATACGCATATAGATTTTAAAAAGTGATTACAGGTTTTTCTACTAAATCGTACTTTTGGTGATAGAGAGTTCTATAATTTTTCTGTTGTCCAATCATGATACAATGCTATTAAGTGAGTTATAGTTACATAATTACAATAGTAAAAGATGTTTGTCAGTTTTCACAATCAATAGACAAAAAAAAAAAAACAATTACAATCCATAATGGGAACAGAATTAACTTAACAATGTAAAATAATTACATACAATTTGGGGGGCCAAGCAGAGAAATGTGGTACATGGAAGTGCACTTGTTTTCATCCATCCAGCCAGTCTATGTCTTTTGGTTTGTGCAATTAATCCATTTACATTTAAGGTAATTATTGGTATTGAAGGGAGGAGAAGGGGACGACAGAAGATGAGATGGTTGGATGGCGTCACCGACTCGATGGACATGAGTCTCAGTAAGCTCTGGGAGTTGGTGATGGACAGGGAGGCCTGGTGTGCTGCAGTCCATGGGGTGGCAAAGAGTCGGACATGACTGAGTGACTGAACTGAACTGATGATCCTATTATCGTTTTCTTGTTTTCGGTTTATTTTCTGAAGGTGTTTTCTTCTCTTGTGCTCCTTTAGCATTTGTTGTAAAGTTGGTTAGATGGTGCTGAATCCTCTTAACTTTAGCTTGTCTGGAAAGCTTTTGATTTCTTCATCAAATCTGAAGGAGAGTCTTTCTGGGTAGAGTATTCCTGGTTGCAGTTTCTTTTCTTTCAACACTTTAAATACATCATGCCATTCCCTTCTGGCTTGCAGAGTTTCTGTTGAGAAATCAGCTGATAGCCTGATGGGAGTTCTCTTGTATGTTATTTGTTGCTTCCCCCTTGTTGCTTTTAATATTTTATCTCTGTCTTAATTTTTGTCAGTTTGATTACTATGTGCCTTGGTGTATTCCTCCTTGGGTTTATCCTGCCTGCGACTCTGTGCTTCCTGGACTTGGATTATTTCCTTTCCCACGTTTGGGAAGTTTTCAACTATTATCTCTTCAGATATTCTGTCAGGTCCTTTCTCTCTTCTCCTTCTGGGACCCCTATATACTGTGAATGTTGGTGCGTTTAATGTTGTCCCAGAGGTCTCTTAGACTGTCTTCATTTCTTTTCATTCTTTTTTTTTTTTTCTATATTCTGTTCTGCGGCAGTGATTTCCACCATTCTGTCCTCTAGGTCATTTATCTGTTTTTTCTGCTTTAGTTATTTTTCTATTGATTCCTTCTAGTGTATTATTCATCTGTTTGTTGTCCTTTAGTTCTTCTAGGTCTTTGGTAAATATTTCTTGTATCTTCTCAATCTTTGCCTCCACTCTTTTTTCTGAGATCTTGAATCATCTTCACTGTCATTATTCTGAATTGTTTTTCTGGAAGGTTGCCTATATCCACTTCATTTAGTTGTTCCTCTGGGGTTTTAATCTTGTCCCTTCATCTGGGACATAACTATCTGCTTTTTCATCATGATTAACTTTCTGTAATGTGGTTTTTTTTTGTGTGTGTGTGTGTAATGTGGTTTTTGTTTTAGCCATTGTGAGACTATGCTTCTTCTATCTGCCCTCTGATGGATGAGGCCAAGAGGCCTGTGTAAGCTTGTTGATGGGAGGGACTGGTGATGAGAAAAACTGGGTCTTTCTCTGGTGGGCAGGGCCTTGCTCAGTAAAGATTTAATCCAATTTGCTGGTGAGGGCTTCCCTGGTGGCTCAGATGGTAAAGAATCTGCCTGCAATATGGGAGACCTGGGTTCTATCCCCTGGGTCAGGAAGATCCCCTTTGAGAAAGGAATGGCAACCCATTCTAGTATTCTTCCTGGGGAATCCCATGGACAGAGGAGCCTGGTGGTCTACAGTCCACGGGATAACAAAGAGTCAGACATGACTAAGTGACTAACACTTTCAGATCTGCTGATGGGTGGGGTTGTACTCCCTCCCTGGTAGTTGTTTGGCCTGAGGTGACCCAGCCTTGGGGCCTATGGGCTCTATAGTAAGGTTAATGTGACCCCCAAGAGAGTTTATGCCAAGGGGGACCTTCCTGGCCTGATGTTGCCAGTGACCCCATCCCTGTGTTGAGCTCCTGCTGACCCATGCCTCCACAGGAGGCCCCCCAACACGCAGGTAGTTTTGGTTCAGCCTCCTAGAGGGTCATTGATCATTTCTTCTGGGTCTTTGTGTGCACAAAATTTGGTTTGTGCCCTCCAAGACTGGAGTCTGTGTTTCCCCCAGTCCTCTAGAAGTCCTATAATCAAATCCCACTGGCCCTCAAGGCCAGATTTCCTGGCAATTCCCAACCCTTTTGTCAGATCACCAGACTGGGAAGCCTGACATGGGGTTCAGAACCTTCACAACAGTGCAAGAAGTTCTTTGGTATTATTGTTCTCCAGTTTGTGGGTCATCCACCTGGAGGGTATGGGATTTGATTTTACTGTGATTGTGCCCCTTCTACCATCTCTCTGTGACTTCTTCTTTGTCGTTGGACATGGGGTATCTTTTTTGGGTGGGTTCCGGCGTCCTCTGAACAACCTCCTGTAGATGGTTGTTCAACAGCTAGTTGCAGTTTTGGTGCTTTCACAGGAGGAGATGAGTTCACATCCTTCTACTGCGCCATCTTGAACTGGAACTGATTTTAATATTGATTTTTATATTTATAGGAACATGAAATAGCCTTTACTATTAATTCTGATGACAAATATATAACAGACTATTCCATTATTAATGACTTATTTCACATTTCATTTTGCATTTTTAAAATTTGTAACATACCATCAATTTCCAGATATTTAAGAAAACAATTTATCTCCATTTTATTTTTTAATTTAATTTTTATTTTATCCTGGAATATAGTTGGTTTATAAAGTGTTAGTTTCAAGTGTACAGCTAAGTGATTCAGTTATACCAATACATTGGTGTTCAGTCACTGAGTCATGTCCCACTCTTTGTGACCTCATGAACTGCAGCACACCAGGCTCTTCTGTCCTCCATTATCTCCCAGAGTTTGCTCAAATTCATGTCTGTTGATTGGGTGATGCTATCTAACCATTTTATTCTCTGTCACCCTCTTCTCCTCCTGCCTTCAATCTTTTCTCACGTTGCGATCTTTTCCAATGAGTCAGCTCTTTGGATCAGGTGACCAAAGTATTGATGCTGAAGCTTTAGCATCAGTCTTTCCAATGAATATTCAGGCTTGATTTTTTTTTTTAGGATTGACTGTTCCTTTAGGAACTGGTTTGATCTCCTTGCTGTCCAAGGGACTCTCAAGAGTCTTCTCCAGCCCCACAATTTGAAAGCAACAATTCTTCAGTACTCAGTCTTCTTTATGGTCCAACTCTCAGATTTGTACATGACTACTTGAAAAATCATAGTTTTGACTATATGGACCTTTGTTGACAAAGTGGTGTCTCTGCTTTTTCATACACTGTCTAGGTTAGGTTTGTTATAACTTTCCTTCCAAGGAGCAAGCATCTTTTAATTTCAGGGCTGCAGTCACCGTCTGCAGTAATTTTTGGAGCCCAAGAAAATAAAGTCTGTCACTGTTTCCATTGTTTCCCCATCTATTTGCCAAGAACTGATGGGACCAGATGCCATGATCTTTGTTTTTTGAATGTTGAGTTTTAAGCCAGCTTTTTCACTCTCCTCTTTCACCTTCATCAAGAGCCTCTTTAGTTCCTCTTTGCTTTTTGCCATAAGGGTTGTGTCATCTGCATATCTGAGGTTATCTCCCAGCAATCTTATTCCAGCTTGTGTTTCATTCACCCCAGCATTTTGCTTGATGTACTCTGCATATAAGTTAAATAAGCAGGGTGACAATATACAACCTTGACGTACTCCTTTTCCTATTTGGAACCAGTCTGTTGTTCCGTGTCCAGTTCTAACTGTTGCTTCTTGACCCTGCATATAGGTTTCTCAGGAGACAGGTAAGGTGGTCTGGTACTCCCAACTTTTTAAGAATTTCTCACAGTTTGTTGTGATCCACACAGTCAAAGGCTTTAGCATAGTCAATGAAGCAGAAGTAGATGTTTTTCTGGAACTCCCTTGCTTTCTCCATGATTCAGTGAATGTTGGCAATTTGATCTCTGGTTCCTCTGCCTTTTTAAAAATATTTTGTTGTAAATTTTTAATTTTTTTAATTGAGAGGACCATATTACCTTGTTTACAATTATTGGAAATATCCATATTTAAACTAAAAGTTTTAAAGTATGATGTGTGAGGTAGAGTTCTTGTTTTATTTTTCTTCTTATGGATAGACTATTTTCCAAGTATCTTTTATTGAAAATCTCCTCTTCCTGTTGATTTCCCATGCCACTGCAGTTAAGTATCAAAAGTCCATATATATTTAAAGCTCTATATCTTGAGCTCTATTCCATTATCAATTATCCATTACCAATCCATTTTTTTTGGTCTCAGCATATGCACTACTGAATTTTAATTACTATAACATCATAATGAGATTTTGTATCTTGAGGGTAAATTTATCTGCCATATTCTTCTTAGACTTTACCCTTCCACATGAATTATAAACTTTAAAACAAGTTTTTAATGTACATTTACAATTATGTCAGGATTTTGATTGAAGTTTCATTATATAGATTAATTTAAAGATAATTATATTTATATCCATGAACATTGGGTATCTCACCATCTTTAATTTATCTCATCCCTTGTTGGTTTATCCTAAATACTTGAATATTTCTGTTGTTAGGTTAATGTTGTCATCTTTTAAAATTTGTGTCCCAGGTGTTTTTGCTTATGAATACACATATGATAGTTTATATTTGATCTTCAGTCTAGCCAATTTGCTAAATTTCTCTCTTTTTTTTTTTTTAATTTTATTTATTTATTTATTTTTTTTTCCAGTGGGTTTTGTCATACATTGATATGAATCAGCCATGGATTTTACATGTATGTCCAATCCGATCCCCCCCCTCCCTCTCTCTTTTTTTTTTTTTTTTTAATTGAAGGAAAGTTGCTTCACAATGTTTTGCTTTCTGCCATACAACAATGCGAATCAGTCGTAATTATACATATATTCCCTCGCTTGCAAGCCTCCTTCCCTTTCCCCATCCCACCCTTTAGGGTGTCACAGAGTACCAGGCTGTATTCCCTGTGTTATGTAGCTGCTTCTCACTAGCTGTTTTTACACGTGATAGTTGTATATACGTTAATGCTACTTTCTCAGTTTGTCCCACCCTCCCCTTCTCCAGCTTTCCCTGCTAAACTTTTCTACTACAAGAATAATTTGTCTTTAGAGTCTTCTGACTTCTCGATGTAGAAAACCAGATCGTATACATATGACGCACTTATTTCCTCTCTTCCACTTCTTTTCTCGGTTTCTTTGTTGCAGGAATGTAATGATAGAAATAATAAAATTATTATTAGAGCAACAATTCTATTAATAGAATAAGAGAGCTTATTTCAATAGAAAAGGCATTTAATAATCACCATTATAAACACATTATTAAAAAATCTTAGTAAAGTAGTAACAGAAGGGAAATTTCCTAACTTGACCAAGAGTATTAAAAAAAAAAAAAAAGAAACCCCCCCACCACCAACAAAGCCTGCCTCAAACATCATTATAACTGAGAAGGAGTTTTGTGCATTTATTATGAAATAAGGATAAGAAAAGATGCTATCACCATTCAGTTTAACGTTGGGGAGAAGTTAGAAGAATTCATTCAAAGACTGAGAATAAGAAAAGATGCTATTGTCATTCTATTTGACACTGGGGAAAACTTCGGGCATTTCCTCTCAAGTTGGGAGTTAGAAAAAGTGCTATCGCCATTCTATTTTGCATTGCTTTGGATCTACTCACCTGACTTTCTGCCTCAGCACTGATCCCTGTCGATTTCAGCTATGACTGTTCCTATACTTGCTGGTACTTTCATTTTCAAGAAGTGAAAATGTAAGCACTTTTGTCTCCACCATGAAGCATAGGTGCATGGATAAGACTTGGTACATGAGTGCATGTTGCTCTAGTGTGATTTACATCCATTCATGCTCAGTGATGAGTGTTTCTGGTTTGCTGGTTATGCCTCATGTTTTCCACTGGGGCTTGAAGAAATCAAAGAAAGTGTTCCTCTAGTTCAGCAGCTCTTAGCCCTTCTTCCAGCAGGCATAAGTTCAGAGTTTCTCCAGGAAATTGAAATGCACCTGTATCCTGTTGCTCTTTTTTGCAGTTTTTAGAGTCTTTACCTAGGAAAAATCCAAGGTAACAATTATATGTGCCAAGATGACAGAACAAAGGTTTCTTCTTCTATGAGTGCCATCAAGGATTGTGGATGGTTGTGAGAGAAATGAGAGTTGAAAGCTAATGGTGTTCAAATGTTCTAGCTCTTTAAGGTACTACTTTTACTAAATAGAAACTTGCCTTTATGTCTAAGTATGGGACACTAGTTATTAACCCCAGAAATATGACTGCACACTCTGATCTTGATTATGGGAAAGCCTCTGTAAGAGTTTACCTGGGGCAAAGAAGCAAAAGCAGAAAAGGCCAGAATCCTGAGACCTAAAGCTAGTGACAACAGCCTAGGGCCACAAGAACTTATTAGAGCACAATGACCCAAGGTTGTGGGAATTGCAGCCATGGGCATCCCTGGTCGGCTAGTCTGAGGACAAGTGTCCTCTCTTTCTCAGCTCTCCTTTGTCCTGTGGGACTTACAGCTCTGCAGGATGGTATTGGTTAACTCTGCGCACAGAGAAACATAACCCCTGGGCTCTGCAGCCCAGTTAGGAGGAGAGGTGAGATATGTCTCTAGGGCATTAACATTATGGAAAGAGACAACTTGTAAGCTGGCCAGACACAGACCTTGCTTGGTTTCCAGCATAGCCACACTGGGAACTTGGCCATGAATTCCTTGGAACTGAGATGTGGGGGTGGGAGACAGGTAAGCTCACTCTTTTCCAGCTCAAAGCAAAATCTTTCTTTTTTCCCAGGGTGCTGAGCTTACAAAACAAACAAACAAACAAAAAACCAAAAAAACAGCTACAAATTGGAATGAAGATCTGGCCTAAATTTCTCAAGGATAAATGGAAACATGCCATATTCTCATATTTCATTAATGCTGCCAGCCATATTGAATGGGTTCCTATGCCTGCAAGAGATGTTTCACTATCCATCTGTTCCACCCAACCCACTCAAAATATAGGCATTGGCCCTGTGGGCAAATTCAGCAAATTCAGTGACAATGCTTGTCTCTTTAGCATGATGTGAAGGGCTCATCCACCTTTCTGAAGACCTTCCTTCCCAAGCTCCTTCCGCATCAATCTGCTGCCCTTGCCTTTTTGAATAGGGTGGGCATTCTTCCTCAAATTGCTGTTTGATTTCTGTCAACCTCATGGACTGTCCAAAGAGTCAGGGCTCTCCGTAGGAGTGGGTGCTCCAGCCTGGGGGTCAGGTGAGGGACTGAAGGAGAGAGTTCAGGATTTCAGACACCCCTTAAGGTCAGGCATGGAGAAACATGCCCTTCCCAAGCCTTGAAGGGTGGTGGTCCTTGAAGCACACTGACGGAATGCAAGATTTCCAGGGATTGGATTGGAGAAAGAATAGTCTTTTCCGAATGATAATTACCCCTTGGTATTGATAGATTCCTTAAAGGTTTATGAAATTATAGTCCCTAGGATTTCTGCATTTGACTTTGTGCCATCAAGACTCCATGATGTCTTTACATATACATGAGTGGGATCCATATATGTAGCCACTGGAACTTTGTGAGAACCAAGTAATGCATCTTGAAATGAAAAGAGGAGCTCTGTGCAGCAAATCTTTTAAATGACACCACAAGTGTGTTGGAATGACAGCGCTGACTTACCTCCCAACTTAAAAGGGGGAACCAAAGATGCATTTTCTCTTCTTGAAAGGATGAAAGAAGAACTGAAATTGCGTCACTACAGAAATAAGGATAATGATCATACTACATTAAATGTACAATGTATTTCTCATTAAAACACTTAAAAATTTATGGATGCATAGTATTTATCATATTCTTAAGGGAAAATCCCAGATGCATTCCTCATCACTTTACCATCTGAGCCACCAGGGAAGTCACCCATAAAGCAACTAATCCACTGAATAACCTGTTATGAAATTATTAGGCCAACATCAGACAGTAGAAAATAACCTGAGGACTTGGGAAAGAATGACTTTAAATTCTTATTGATAGTTTAAATATAGAAACAAACTCTAAGGAATCAATGTGATTTAGTGAAACTGACCAAGAAAAATAAAGGAAGAAAACACAAATTACTAAACTTAGGAATGAAAGCAGAGTCGTCACTAGCAACCCTAAAGAAATAAAAAGTATTATAAGGGAAACCAAGAACAAATACACTAACACATAATGTAAATGAACTGAACAATTTCTTTTTTTTTAATTTATATTTTTTAATTGAAGGATAATTGCTTTACAGAATTTTGCTGTTTTCTGTCAAACCTCAACATGAATCAGCCATAGGTATACATATTCCCCTCCCTTTTGAACCTCCCTCCCATGTCCCGCCCCATCCCACCCCTCTAGGTTGATACAGAGCCCCTGTTTGAGTTTCCTGAGACATACAGAAAATTCCCTTTGGCTCTCTATTTTCATATGGTACTATAAGTTTCCATATTACTCTTTCCATACATCTCACCCTCTCCTCCCCTCTCCCCATGTCCATAAGTCTAGTCTCTATGTCTGTTTCTCCTTTGTTGCCCTATAAATTCTTCAGTGCCATTTTTCTAGATTCCATATATACGTGTAGGAATATGGTATTTATCTTTCTCTTTCTGACTCACTTCATTCTGTATAGTAGGTTGTAGGTTCATCCATCTCATTAGAACTGACTCAAATGGTTCCTTTTTTATGGCTGAGTAATATTCCATTGTGTATATGTACCACAACTTCTTTATCCATTCATCTGTCAATGGATATCTAGGTTGCTTCCATGTTCTAGCTATTGTAAATAGTGCTGTATTGAACAATGGGATCCATGTGTCTTTTTCAATTTTGGTTTCCTCAGAGTATATTCCTAGGAGTGGGATTGCTGGGTCATATGGTGGTTTTATTTCTAGTTTTTTAAGGAATCTCCATACCGCTTTCCATAGTGGCTGTACCAATTTACATTCCCACCAACTGTGCAAAAGCATTCCCTTTTCTCCACACCCTCTCCAGCATTTATTGTTTGTAGATTTTTTTTGATGATGGCCATTCTGACTGGTGTGAGGTGATATCTCATTGTGGTTTTGATTTGCATTTCTCTAATAATGAGTGAGGAGATCCAGCCAGTCCATCCTAAAGGAGATCAGTCCTGGGTGTTCATTGGAAGGACTGCTGCTGAAGCTGAAACTCCGATACTTTGGCCACCTCATGTGAAGAGTTGACTTATTGGAAAAGACCCTGATTCTGGGAGGGATTGGGGGCAGGAGGAGAAGGGGATGACAGAGGATGAGATGGCTGGATGGCATCACCGACTCGATGGACATGAGTTTGAGTAAGCTCCGGGAGTTGGTGATAGACAGGGAGGCCTGACATGCTGTGATTCATGGGGTCACAAAGAGTCAGACACAACTGAGCGACTGACCTGAACTGAATAATGAGCGATGTTGAGCATCTTATCATGTGTTTGTTAGCCATCTGTATGTCTTCTTTGGAGAAATGTCTGTTTAGGTCTTCTTCCCACTTTTTGATTGGGTTATTTGTTTTTCTAGCATTGAATTGTATGAGATGCTTATATATTTTGGAAATTAATCCTTGTCAGTTGTTTCATTTGCTATTATTTTCTCCCATTCTGAGGGTTGTTTTTTCACCTTGCTTATAGTTTCCTTTGCTATGAAAGAGCTTTTAAGTTTAATCAGGTCCCACTTGTTTACTTTTGCTTTTATTTCCATTACTCTAGGAGGTGGGTCATAGAGGATCTTGCTTTGATTTATGTCATTGAGTGTTCTTCCTGTTTTCCTCTAAGAGTTTTATCGTTTCTGGTCTTACATTTACGTCTTTAATCCATTTTGAGTTTATATTTGTGTATGGTGTTAGGAAGTGTTCTAATTTCATTCTTTTACATGAAACTGTCCAGTTTCCCCAGCACCATTTATTGAAGAGGCTGTCTTTGCCCCATTGTATATTCTTGCCTACTTTGTCAAAAGTAAGGTACCCATAGGTGCATAGGTTTATTTGTGGGCTTTCAATCTTGTTCCATTAGTCTATACTTCTGTTTTTGTGCCAGTACCATACTGTCTTGATGATTGTAGCTTTGTAGTATAATCTGAAGTCAGGAAGGTTGATTCCTCCAGCTCCATTCTTCTTTCTCAAGACTGCTTTGGCTATTTGGGGTCTTTTGTGTCTCTATATGAATTGTGAATTTTTTGTCCTAGTTCTATGAAAAATGCCATTGGTAATTTGATAGGAATTGCACTGAATCTGTAGATTGCATTTGGTAGTATAGTCATTTTCACAATATTGATTCTTCCTACCCAGGAACATGGACTATCTCTACATCTGTTTATGTCATCTTGGCTTTCTTTCATCAGCGTCTTATAATTTTCTGTGTAGAGTTCTTTTTTCTCCTTAGGTAAGTTGATTCCTAGATATTTAATTCTTTTTGTTGCAGTGGTGAATGAGATTGATTCCTTAATTTCTCTTTCTGATTTTTCATTGTTAGTACATAGAAATTCAACTGATTTCTGTGTATTGATTTTGTATCCTGCAACCTTGCTAAATTCACTGATTAGCTCTAGTAATTTCCTGATACCATCTTTAGGGTTTTCTATGTATAGTATCATGTCATCTGCAAACAGTGAGACCTGTACTTTTTCTTTTCTACTCTAGATTCCTTTTATTTCTTTTTCTTCTCTGATTGCTGTAGCTAGGACTTCTAGAACTATGTTGACTAATAGTGGTGAAAGTGGACACCCTTGTCTTGTTCCTGATCTTATGGGGAATTGTTTCAGTTTTTCACCATTGATAAAAATGTTTGCTGTAGGCTTATCATATATGGCCTTTACTGTGTTGAGGTAGGTTCCTTCTTCTTCTTTTTTTTTTTTTTATTAGTTGGAGGCTAATTACTTCACATTTCAGTGGGTTTTGTCATACATTGATATGAATCAGCCATAGATTTCCACGTATTCCCCATCCCGATCCCCCCTCCCACCTCCCTCTCCACCCGATTCCTCTGGGTCTTCCCAGTGCACCAGGCCCAAGCACTTGTCTCATGCATCCCACCTGGGGTGACTGTTGCACCATAGATATGGCTGTTCTATTTGAAAATCCCACCCTCACATCTCCCACCAGAGTTTCAAAAGTTCTGTTCTGTATGCTGTCCTCTTTTTCTGTTTGGCATTTAGGGTTATCATACCATCTTCTAAATTCCATATATATGCGTTAGTATCCTGTATTGGTCTTTATCTTTCTGGCTTACTTCACTCTGTATAATGGGCTCCAGTTTCATCCATCTCATTAGAACTGATTCAAATGAATTCTTTTTAACGGCTGAGTAATATTCCATGGTGTATATGTACCACAGCTTCCTTATCCATCCATCTGCTGATGGGCATCTAGGTTGCTTCCATGTCCTGGCTATTATAAACAGTGCTGCGATGAACATTGGGGTGCACGGGTCTCTTTCAGATCTGGTTTCCTCAGTGTGTATGCCCAGAAGTGGATGCTGGGTCATATGGCAGTTCTATTTCCAGTTTTTTAAGAAATCTCCACACTGTTCTCCATAGCAGCTGTACTAGTTGCATCCCCACCAACAGTGTAAGAGGGTTCCCTTTTCTCCACACCCCCTCCAGCATTTATTGCTTGTAGACTTTTGGATAGCAGCCATCCTGACTGGCGTGTAATGGTACCTCATTGTGGTTTTGATTTGCATTTCTCTGATAATGAGTGATGTTGAGCATCTTTTCATGTTTGTTAGCCATCTGTATATCTTCTTTGGAGAATTCTGTTAGTTCTTTGGCCATTTATTGATTGCGTCAAATTCTATTTTTCTGGAATGGACTGCAGGATGTTGACTTGTAAATATTTGAGATTAAATGCCTTTGTCTGTTCTCATTTGCATCATGTCTCCCAATCTGGACGGCTGTCTTTCACCTTATCTATAGTT